>NC_092831.1:28780251-29085862 GCF_039878825.1 Excalfactoria chinensis
CCATTTAATTCTTGCCTTGTCTACAACAGATAATATTTTTTTTTTCCCAAAAAGTATTTCAAAAAGTAAAGAACTGTAAGGGTGTTTCCCACATATATGGCGTATTTCAGGTCAGATGTGAACTAGGCTGATATACTACTGAGAGGGTGACTGAAGAGAGTGAAATAGCCAAAACTAAGCACTTAAAGAAAACAAAATATTGCAATTGTCAACCCTTTCAGGGAATTTGAGCTGAGAGGAGGCTGAACAGTCTATTGGCCAATGGCTAGTTGTTTAAGGCGCTCAACTAGTGAGTCTTTGAAATCAGCATTAGCGTGAAGCTGACTCTAATGTGCTTGGTGGTATTCCTGGTCTTACTGTGTAATCTTAATAAGATCTTGTTTCAAACACTTGGATTTAATGGTCTCATGCAGGGGATGTGAAAGGCTGGCTTCAAATTTGATGTGACCTCCTCTAAAGGATATGACATAGTGATATCATTGAGCCTTCAGTGAAATTACGTTAAATGTCTATTGGTTCTTGTGATGAGCTTAGCGATATAAAGGTGAGGTTACAAATCATCTGGGTAATTCCAAATACATTGTAACTTTTACTCTCTGAAAAGCTCCCTGAGGAGCTATTATTGAATTCAGAAGGTACATCCAAAGAGTATTTAATTGTAAGTGTATTACAGCAAAAAAAATACTCTTGAATGTATTGTTTCTGATGTTCTGATAGTGTGTTTTAGCCTTGTTCTATAGATTTTTATCTATTTTATCTATGCTGATACCAGTGCTTACTGGATATGTTGGTAGAGTCGGTGTGCTTGTTTGTTTGTATGTTTCCCTAACAGTGATGTTTGTTGTTTTTTGTTTGATTCCTGTCCCTTACTGAAGAGATGGCATTTGGCTAGCAGATGATTATGGATGTGCACTGTGGGCAGTGGATTTCTTTCCTCAGATGCTTAACTGAAATCAACCACTTTATGTAGGCTAGGAGAGTTTCTTTTCCATCTCTGCTCATTCATTAATCTGAGGGCGAATGATAATGACTGGATTTTTACAAAGAGACATATAAGTCCTGCACTGGAAAAGCTGATGCAGTCTATCTGGTTTCCAGCTCTCTAGAAAGGTCTTTGAGAGTGGCACATCTCTGAAAGAAAAATGACTTTGCTTAGTGCAAGTCCCAGTTAAGAAGCTTTCTTATAAGCTAAGGACTCAAATGTTTCAATATTTTGGCTCCCACAGTGGCAGCACCAGCTTTATAGAGCTACAGAGACTCACTGATGAGGCATTCCTAGCTTCAACTACAAGAAATGCTATAAGCACAGTTTCTTATCTTGATGAAGTATTTCAACCACCCCATGTCTGCTAGACAAGGAGGCTAGAACTAGGTGATCTTTGATGTTTCTTCCATACCAAGTCATTCTGTGATTCTTTGCTGTTCCCTTACACATTAGTGAAAAACACCTATCAGCCTTCAGGCGAAGTGGAAGGACGAGCATGTTTTTGCTGTCTAGTGTGGCCCAAGTCTGTTTCCCTTCTTCATCATTTAAAGTTTGTTATAGTAGGTGAGGGAGGTTGCCATCAGCATTATCAGAACTGCATCAGGAAGAAGCGTATGATGGTGGCTGCGTAGGTCTGTACAGATAAATGAATCCTCACCTTTATCAAGGGGGATGAGAATCAATGAGATAGTAATGAGAGAAAAGCTGACTGGTGGTGAATTTTTCCCTTTTGCATTGGATTCAGTCCAGACTTGAACTCTTAAAGACTGTTAGCTGAAGGCAGACACAGAACAACCCAGACTTCCTGAAGATAATATATATTTTTTAAAGAATTTTTTTTGCAGTTGATGAGCCTGCAGTTAGCTACTTCTGTCCTAGGCATTAATCATGAACAAATGTACTACAGCAAAGGTATGAGGTGTTCCACCAAAGCAATAACGTGAAAGGAACCACCTGCCTCAATCAGTGACATTGATTTAAAAATTTGATTCATTTTTTAATCTGTCTTTGTAATATGGTTTGAACTCATTCTGTCATGGTTAGAAATCTTCTGCTTTCTTTGTATGTCTTTATGGCTAAAGTCTTGCTATCAAACGTTTTGACCATGACTTGAGTTAGAGCTGTAGAAGGAAGCAGGAATACTTATCTGGAGGTGGTTTTTTCTTACTATTAACTTGTGTAAGTATTTCATGATTGTTTCAAATGTTTTTGTAAAGAGAAAAACTCTGCATCACTGAAAGGCAAAACAACTATTTTCAGTAGAAAAAAAAAGTCCAATTACATTTTCTTTCTTCTTGATTACAGTTAATACACAGGGCAAGAGAGATTTGACTATGTTGCATAAATATAGCCGTTTAGCAACTGGTCACATTTAACAAGAAGTTAACATGTAAAAATCTCTGTGATGTGAAGAAAGATGTCCAGCCCGTGTAAAATGTCCTGTAAAAATAGCCCAGATGAATACAATTACATAAAATAGAAGTGAATTAATATACTTTACAGTGGTCACAAGTGGTTGTGGGATGAATTGGTTTGGTTTTTGTATTGTTTTTTTGTTACTGATTGCATGCCAAGTATGGAGGTTTTCTTGGACTGTTGAAATACTGCCTCTCCACATCAGCAATCTTGATTGTTGTGTTAACGATGGAAGAGAAGTTCAGCCAAAGCTGGGATAATCATTTCTTTCTCGAATCACTTATTTTGTAGCTTTCTATTGTTATGTGGCAAATCATCTGTTATGCTGAAGTAACATGGGTGTAAATAATTCCATGTGCCAAGATATCTTGTTTCTATACGAGCCGGCTGCTGGAAAACTGCAAAGACTCCCATTAGCTGATTAGTTAGAGCTCCCAAATTCAGACTCTGAAGGATGGCTACCCTTTGGTAAAGGAAGGGAATTGGATCAGCAAATGCATTATTCTGAGTTTGACTACAGCTAATAATTCACACACATCTTCTGTTTTATGATTACATTTAAATGCTAGAATTCTTATGTATAGTCCTAAGCACATGACATACAGAATTATGAAGCAGGAAGAACTGAACATGTTAAAGCTTCATGGTAGTATATTGCCTGTTCTCCAAAAGTAGCCCTTGTATTTGAAATAAATTTATGTTTTAAACAAGCTAATATTTGATAGGGAGCTATTCACCTGTTTCTGGCCTAAACGCAGCAGGGAGAATGGAGTTAAGGAAGGCCAAGAGAGCTCTTCATCATGGTAACTTTCACCATTTCAATTATCTAAATTAGCTTCCATTGCAAATTTCCTCAGAATAGGATTTCTGAGTTAATATCTGTGCTTGAAACTGATGACAGTAGCAAAATTCTTCTGTGAAAATGAGGGGAAAAATGAAGAACTATTTGTTTATACCTTAAGGCTTCGCAACCTCCTGTGAGAAATTAAGTATTATTCAGATAAGAGAGTTATTTAATCATTCTTATCGGCTGCTTTTTTTTCCTCCCAAATGTGGTTAGCAGCTTGAGGTCACTGTCTGATTGCTTCCTCCCCCCCCCCTCCCAAATAGTATGAAGGTGAATAAAGAGTCCAAAAACACTTGTAGAGTTAGGATATAAAGAAAGCTGACATAATTTGTATTGTTTGGTTCACAGGAATAGGGAAAAGATTGGTTTTGTATTCCTGTGGTAATACTGATTCCTTTAAAAGAGGTGGATGTGTCAAAATATTTATGGCTGTTGTTCAGAATGAGAATAGAATCACTGATATTTCTTTATCTTCTACCAAATCCTTGATTTTTATTTTTATGGAGTGCTCTCAAACAACATCTAGCATATCTTGTTGTCTGTATTTTTTTTTTGTTGGTTTTTTTTTTTGCTGTTCATGTTAACTGAAACAAAAGTTCTAAAATCATTTAAACCCTTATTAAATTTCCAGACCGAAATTTGCTAAGAAATTCTATGTAATTACTGTGTGTGTGGGTGAGTATGTATGTAAGCATATGTCTTGAACTTCTCGAGATGGATGCAGTTGCTGGTGTAGCGGTCCTTAAACCAGGAAGAATTTCAAATCTCCATCATAACTCTCTGAGTTAGTTACCATGGCGATTTCTATCACTGTTTTAAGGGACAGGATTTCTATGGAAACAATTTTTATGCAGCCTCCTACTCTGTGTGTTCTTTGTCATCCCCTTCCTTAATATTTCAGTCCATTGGTTGGATGTGATCAAGAGAAGGTGATTGCTCTGTGGTGACTTGTTGGGTTGTTGGTTGTTTTACTTCTTTTTATTATTGTCTTTTAAAGACACAAGTGTTTTTAGATGATGCTGAGAGTATACAGTGTAGTGCATACCTCATAGATTCCTTCAATTAAAGGTGACTGGCTGTGTTTCTGGAAGGGCAATTGTAAATTACATAGGAGCAAATGTACTCAGCTTCAACTAACTGGCCTAACTGTTCTGCTAGTAGGAAGAATAATTTAGTGTCTAAATGAGCACACTTATAGTATTCTCTGGGATGCAATATCAATTCTGATAACAGGGCAGCTCATGATGCTATTTAAAATCTTTTTCTTCTTCCTAGAAGTGGAATTGGTCTCTCTCCAGAAATGGAATGTGATTAAAAGAAGGAGAAATTACGTGATGTTCTTGGGAAGGATAGCAGTGGGAGTAACATGTAGAGTAATCAATTCAGTTCCAGTTCACGTTGGTGCACTCTATTCTGAACAATCAGCAGAACCACACAAGTGTTAGCAGAGCTCTTGGAGCTCCACAGGAGCAGTAGTTTAAATTTTTGTCTTGCTTTCTAAACTGGAAACAACTCAATCTGCTGATAGCTTAAGATATAACTGGGTTATAACAAGGTATATGAGAACATTCTCTACAAGAGTTGCGTGTTTAAGATTTGTATTAGCACGGACAGTATAATGCAATCGTTCCTAGTGGTTCTACTGTAACTATCAGTTGATAATGACTCTTGAGATCATGCTGTACATTAGCTTTGAAATATCTAAGTTCTTTTTCAAGAACTGAACTACAAAACAAATCAGGTCTAGAATACATTTTCTCAGCATTGTCACTGTATGTTTTCCTAGTCTCCTCAGATATTCGGGACTAAGCAAACAAGTTAGGTTTGTTCAAGTAGCAAAACCATGATTCCCTTTTAAAACTGTTAAGTGGAAAAATGAGTTCTTTTTCTAAGAATGTATGAAATAGGCTGCAAATTGCATAGTGGTGTCCTGCTTGTTTCCCATCTGATTTCTCCTTTCATCTGGTTGTTATGCACAAGGCCTCATTCAGACAGGCAATGAGAAGCCCAAGGCCACGCTCCGGACTGGTATCACTGTCTTGCTAAGAGGACTAGCAACCATGACCATCAGACACAAAGTAAGCAACTGAGAACCATTTGAACATGTGCTAGTACACAATTGAGTATACTATGACTATGTGTCAGCCATCTTTGGCTGTTAAGAGTGAGCAGCCACCAAGGCCCTCCAGCATGGCAGCAAGACAACTCTTCGAGCAGGGATACCTTTCAAGGCTGTGTACAGATTCCCTGTAGCTTGACGCCTTGCAGATACAGATCCTCATTCATTAATAGCTTTAAGGTTTCTTAGCTTTGCTAAGGTTATATCTTTGTGCTCATACAACTTAGACGTAAGCCACTAAACACTGACACTAGGACTGGATTAAGCTGCACACAGGTTCCTCTGAGAAGGAGTTTAGAAAGAAAAGGGGTTCACTCTGAACCTTGTGACTCAGTGGGGCCTCTCAGAGATGAGTGTGTTTAACCCTACCCTTTTGTTGTAAATAGTCAAGGGTGCACCTTGCCATTGCATATCTTACTAAGTCAGTTGCCTTTATTAAAAACACTTGCTCTTTCATAAGCAGATTGTGGTGTCCAGTGCCTCTTGTTTTGTTGGATGTTTTTTTTTTGGGGGGGGGGTGGGGGTTTCCAAGTGGTTTTCAGGTCTTTCTAATCAGTGACCAGATTCTGTTAGAGACTTGCAGCATTAAGTACAAGGTGATTGCTCTTCAGTTCAGCTGCTTTTCCTTGCGCACTTTAATAGCAAAATCCTCGAAGCTTATTCTAGGTTCTGCCATGCAACACATACCATATAGATCAAATTGCAATAGTGTTGTCTTAAGAACTTCCTTCTGCAGTCTTGTTTCTTCCACATTTAATAGCCAAGGGGAATTGTGAGGAGAGAGGAGACTGAGGATTTGCATTGCAGGCGTGGTTTTTGTTGGCCTCTGAAAATTAGGGTCAGGACCTTGAAGTTATTGCCAGTATTAGTATGGTAAATAAAAGGAAGGTTGTATGCCACCTACGTCTGATAGACTCAGTGAGCTGAGGTTTACAGACTAAGGATCAAGAGACCACTAAGCTGGTGCAGTCACTGGAAGAGGTTGCATGAGCCAGTAACCTGCAGAATACTAATGTGTAGGATGGCAGCGTGCTTCCAAATCACTCCTTTTTGTAAGCTGTTTAGTCAGACTAATCACCAGTTCTTGTTGGATGGACCAAGACACCATGACAGTAATTACTACTTTTAAGTATTTTATTGTACAATGTTTAGGGGACTGCTGCAGAGCATGTTTCAAGTGGCATGCTCACAAGGTGGATGAAAAGGTAGCTTCTTGAGAAAATGGGAAATGCTTAGACACTGAAAACATCAATATTGGAGTAAACGGCAAATTAATTCCAGCCTCTTGTAACCTGAAACAGTAGCTCTCTATGGATAAAAGCAGTAGCTCCCTGGAAAGAAAGCAAGCTAGAAATGCCATAAAATGCATGTGCGACACTTGTGGGTGGTTTTTTTTGTGTGTGTGTGCTATATATCTTTCTGATCACACCCACATGAGAGGAAGAGGAATTTCCTCATTACTTGTTAGGGCTGTTATGGGCTTTCAGGTAGAAATATGACTGACCTTCAGTAGTCAGGCAGCTTGCAGTGTCCTCACATACTCAGAGCTTTTAGTTTACCCACATAAATACTGTCTCATTTGGTAGGGGGTTGTTGTAGGGTTTTTTGCCTTAAATTTGTTATTTGTATTATGTTTATATTAGCATCTTGTTTAGTTAGTTGCACTATTCGGTTTGATTTCTGGTTTAACTACTCTTTTTAGAGAGAATTGCCATGGGTGTTCACGGTCGGTCAGTATGAGTGCTGCAGGACAGGTGCTTTACTCAGGCGTAAGTGTGATGTTCAGAAAACATTGCTTGGTTTTAAAATGCTTTAAAATGTTCTGAGAATACACGTTTTGTGACACATAAATGAGATCTGACATCATCAGAGAACTTGGTCCTATATCCCCGTGCTTAATCCATTAAAAGCAGGGATGTTTGTTATTGTTGTGAAGTTTATGTTATATTGAATAATCTCAGAAAGGCAGTGCATGCATGCATGTAAGAACTGTAGATAAGCAGTTTTCCCTGGTAGGCTAAGCAGAGTTAGTTGTTTGCATAATCTTCAAAGTAGTCAGCAGTGACTCGCTTGGGGATTAAAGGCCATCACTCGTAAATTAGTGAAAATCACGCCACACAAAGATGAGAGTTCCATGGCAGGCATGCTGTAAGTGGCTATGTTTATGTATTTATAAAACAAACCTGATTTTGTCTTTTCTGGTCGTTCTTCACAAAGTGAAGCTCTTAAACCTTAGGTCAGCATCAGATTAGAAAAAGTATGGTGTCATCTAGAAGGCAGATGATGTAAACTTTATGGGTGTAAAAGCCTGTTACACAAATCTGTTCTTTCATCCTCCGTGTGGGATGCCAACACAAAAACGTACATTTGTAAGTGAATAATGTGACTACATCAAATTTAAGACTACTGGGTGCAGATGTTGATGAAGTGGATGCATCTGTGGCTTTCTGAAGCCTATGCTTCTCTGCTATCAGAATAAGATTCCCTACATCACCTGTGACCAGGAGCAAGCATTTAAGAAGTAGGACGGATTGTCTAGTATAGATGGGTCAGGTTGTGTTACTGTTATTGGTATCAGATCCAGGAGAAAAGTGCTTTATTCTACGCGTTTGCAAACATGTTAATTAAAAGCTAAATTAATCCACACAAAAAGTTCTTGAATTTAAGTAACCCGTAGTAAGTTACTACGTTAGCAGGTAGCAGTTTGTGTTAGCTGTCCCAAAATATGTCTTTTCCTAGTATGGTGGTGAGGGGTAGACCAAAATGCTGAGATGTAATTATTCCTGTATTTTATGACTCAGCTGTATTTTGTGATAATGTAGTTCATTCATGAAAGTGGTGTTGCAAGTTCAATGTTACTTCTTTCAGATATATGGCAAAACTTAGGAGGAGCTTTGGGTGCATAGGCATGTAGGGGAAGCCCTATCATGGGCATTTCCATCTTATCACGGTGCCCTGTGTTTGATCTGTTGTGTTTCTTCAGTGTGATGGGGAATGAAGCTAAGAGTGGCTGAGCATAGTGAGCCCCTGATGCTTCTAGACAGAGACTGACCATCCTTTAAAAATACAACTTAAAAAGCAATGTGTCTCAGAGCAGTTCCTGTAAGCTGTCCTGTTGCCAGAATTTCGTTCTGATGTTTGTTTACTTCTCCTCTTGCTGTCTTATACATCCAGCCATAAAGTGATTGTTCTAGAAGCTGAGTAGATTTGGAAAACACAACAAGATGCACATTTTTCCTCATAAAAGTAGCTGTTTGTTCTTTTATGTTAACAGACAAGGTATTATTCATAACAGGAGTAAATTTAGTACAAGGTGTCATCTTTTCAGAATGTTAAATGAGGAGACTGACTCCAGAGTCAGTGTTAGCACTACAGCTGCCAACAAACTCAGCAGGGGTGCCAACCAACCTCACTATAGCTTTAGATCTAAACGGTGTGAGAAAAATGCATCCTGAAATTTCACTGTTGTCTTTCTGCTTTATGACTTAGCCATACATATAACCTAAAGCTTCATATGGAGGATAAGTATCAGAAATAGAAGCATTTCGTCTAAAACTGGAAGGCAGAAACAAGGAAAAATTCATCTTCATCTTTACTGTTATGTTACATATGTTAATATGAAATGTCATTCGTTTAAAAGAGCAATACAGTTTATTTAAATATAATTTCACTGAGGTGGGATGAATATCTACCTTTTCTGACGTTGGTGCTTCCCTTCCTCCCTGCCCTCAGGCTCTGATGGTCACCATGCTTTGATCCTGTAGTACTAAATCAGTTCTTCTATCAGTTAGTACCCAAATCATCTAATAGAATTCTCAGTCATTTGGACTGTTTGTGTTTGGTAAATATTGTCCTGATAACTGGGATGGTCATGTTGGCTTCTTTTGTATGCAGCATGATGTGAGTTTTCTGCACCAGGAACTCATTTATTAATTCTCCATAAATAAGGCTTTATTGCTGTCTTGCACTGTGTTTATTTTCATATGCATTCTAATAATATTTTTAATATTTCCATTACTTCATTCAGTTTTACTTATCACATTTGTTATATTTTCCATCTTCCCTTTTTACTTAATTTTATTAATTATTAACACAATTTCAAGTAACATTTTAGTAAAAGTCATGTTTTATCAAGGAAAGAAATGCACAGAAGTGATTTATAATTCTTAACACCACTGTAGTCTCTGCATATAAGACATCATTGAGGGAAAGCCAGTAGTTGTTTGGAACATTAAGTAACAATTTCAATTAAGCATTTTAATGAGGAGATTCAATTAGAGACACTGATCTTATGAGTTAATACTGAGAAGCCTGAATAAAAACTACCAAAAAAACCCCTCTGTTCTTCAAAGTCAACTGAAACTTTTAAAACAAAGATTGCATGTCCAGATCATGGCCAAAGCTGCAGCTTTGATTCTATGCATTACCTTTCAAAAGAGTGTGGAACCAGAACAGAGGCACTTTTTTTTTTCCCTATTGAAATAATTGGACGACAAACCTGCCTGAAAGTAAATGCAAGCTGTAACTGTTTGATAGCACCAGCTATTTTAACTGTGCTTCTTTATAAATAATTCCTTTCTGAATGTTGTCATGATTTACCCCCTGTTCTGCAAGTCTGAAGTAAAAGGAAAAGAGAGCAGCTCAGAGGTGTGCAGTAAATGCTGCCATCCCAGCGTGATCCTGGGGTGTGAGATAATGAGACGTCCTGATTTGCCAATTATGGATAGGCATATCAATTGGGATATAATTGTTATATATGTTGGCAATACTGGCAACAACACTTTTCATTCAGGTACAACCATATCAAAATGGTTCTGTAATATTAATTTAGATGACAGTATTTGTGTAGAAAGGTATACCAGATCTTAAGGCTGCAAAATATGCATTTTTTTTCTCCAAGGATGATACTTTCGCAGTAAATAAATTGCAGTGAGGACTTGAGCAGCCCTAAGGCTGGTATGTTTGGTGCTCACGTTAGCCTGTGAAGTAAATGATTGTAAATCAGGCTACATCCTATGACACTGTGAAGAATAAGTTCTCGCAGGAAGGTTGGGTAAAGCTGAAAATTATATGCTGGTTTAGTGAAGAGACATTTATTTTCTGTATCCAGTGTGCAGATATTCTCTTCCAGTTCTCTCCTCTGCCCTTCTCTTTCTATTTGGCTTAATTTTTTAACATCCCACTTTTTGAACCCAGTTATCTTGTGAAGAAGAAATGATGGAGGAGCTGCTGGGTGTTGGGATGACAGCAAGCTCTATTCGTCTTCCGCTCTCAGCGCTTCTGAAGAAATTGCTTCTTTAACTACGAGGAGCTGGGATGTGGTTGGTGAACAGCTATCAGAGGCTGGGTAGAAATAATGCTTAGAGGTTGTGGAAAACAATTACTAATATGGGAAAGAGGTTATCAGTCACTGTGATAGAAGGGATTTGTCAGCTTGTCACCAGCATCATAGAGTTTTGGCTACATTCCCAACTGCTGTTAGAGGTGCAAATAACAGCAAGTGTCCCAAATACCCTTTTACCACCTCCTATTGTGTAGGAGATTCTGACTGTTTGTGTACCCAGCTGCTGCGATTTGTGCTTCATCACCTGAGAATTGAATTGTCACAAATTAAGCCACAGTGTTAGCTATGTATGCTCAGAAACAGGAAGCTAGTTAAGAACAAATTATTGCAACATTTGCAGGCAGATCTTGCTGCAGAAGCACGACTTTAGAGGTCAATGCTGTTTCTGTTTTTGGAGTATATATGAGGTAAAGGTGGATAGCTTGAGATCTGTTGTTGGTGTATTTTTTGTGCATTTACACTAAGTGCTTTAAGTAATCACAGCAGATTGCATCTGCAACGTAAAATGACAGTGTATATCTGTTTGCATAGATCTGAATAGAAAGATGCACATGCTGTTTTATGCCTTAAACACCACAGTTAAGTTATGCCGAGTGACAACACCTCAATAAGAATAAGAGGTCAAGGCCTAAATAGATAAGAACAGAATTAAAAGAAAGCTCAAATCGTCCATGATCATCAACATAGTATTAGATGATGGACTTTCCCTTTCCAAGTCAGAGGTTGTACTAGAACTTCAGTGCTCAGCTGGCTACTATTTCAGCCTAAACATACTGATGCCCCTCTTGTTGTCATTTATTCTTGTCTTGGCATCACCTTTTCCACTCCCTGTTGTTTATCTTCCTGGAGTGTTTGTAGTAAGTTACCGCATTTTTACTCTATTTTCATTTAGAGAAACTAAAATCCACTCTGTTTTTGCAATGTTTTCTCATTTTTCACTTCAGTTTTTATGTGCGTCCTATGGGCAGATTGTTCAAAGTGATTTCTCCTAATGGTATTAGTGATAGCTGGCCTGCAGGGAAGGGAAAATGTCATTCAGATTTCATGTATGAGGTTACAGTTTTCTTTCTTCCATCAAAACTGCAAATCCAGATGAAGTAAGAAAGAACATGAAATGAGATTAGTGTGAAAGAATTGCTTGCTGCTTCTTGATAGCCAGCATTTCCAATAATGGGGACATGGGAGGAGAAGAAAGTTGAGGTCAGTTATCATAATGTCATCATAAAAAACATAGAAAGCAGTTTTGTGTGTGACAGTGTCCCTGTTGTCCTGACTGTCTCCTACACAGTGCATTAGGATGTCAGCAAATGTGTACAAAAACGTTTATCTGTGCTGAGTTGACCCTGTGGTTGGTTTTCCCTTATTTTTTTTTCTCCTCCACCCTTGTAATACCCAAATAGCTTTTTACCCCCTTTTATTGAGTGTGAGATTCTGACCATTTGTGTACCCAGCTGCTGTGAGGCCACTGCACCAGCACTACTGGTACTTTTCCTTGTTGATGATGCCTTCTGGGAGGAGGCAGAAAAGCCAGGAGCAAAGTTAACCGCTTTAGTCTACACTGCCAAACCCTGTTGCTTATAGCTGAGTTTGCTGCTGGCACTTTGTGCATTAAACTTCAGTGAATATCAATAAGAGTGGTCCACGCTAAATAATTTTGAAGCATGTCTCAGTATCTGTGCTCATTCAGTGAAAGTTATTTGTTAATGGATTGTAAAAGTAGTTAATGGATATAATTATTCTGCATTTCAATGGTCTGCTGTGATAACTCCGTGTATAAATCTAGATGGCTGAATTCGTTGACTTCAGGAGGCAAGTGAAGGTGAGAGCAGGCTGCTGCCTCCCATCTCCTTGTGACCGTGGTCTGCTCTAACATGAGAAGGGGACCGTGACCCAAATAGCAGTACCCACATGGTGATCTGTTCTGTGGTTAATTGGCACGTGGGTGTCACTGGGGAGCAGAAGGTTGTAAAAGTTATAGCAGAGGAGAATTTTACCTGATGACATGGAAATTGTGATTCCATGGCAGAGGACACAAAGTGGTGATGAAGTAAAGACTGTGCCTTTTCACTTGGAAGTCCTGATAAATGCATCTTTTTCACTGTACTTGATTTCAGTGTAATTACTTGTTTTTATTTTATTTAAGAAGGTGATATGTAGAGAAATAGCATTAGAAGAGTTGGCAGAAAACTGAAGTGTAGAACGAAAAATTCAGTATAGGAAGCTAACGTTCATTTTGGTATTACCAATGATCCTGAAATTAGTTGTTACAGAAATGAACGTCATAACCTTCCCTTAGAACACTAATAGATTATTTACGGGGTTAACAAAATCTAATTAGATCTCTGAAACAGAACAGCGTATGTGTTGGTCCAGGATGGAGGGCTGTGTGTTGATGTGGCTTTAGACATGCTTGCACGCAGGTGGTTTTACTTAGTCTTTTGTAACTTTGTGAAGCAAAGGAAAAATTTGACATGCATTTTGATTAATTCTGCTTTTTCTCTATTAAAAACAGTCAGGCTTTGGAGAAGTGGGAATGAGCAATGGCTTTAGAAATTGGCTGAAAATTGCAACAGGTATAAGCAAGCAAACTGATTTAGAAACCAAGTAAACGATGCATGCAGAAATCATATCGCATGTGCTTTTCAGTTAGCAACCTTAAGCTTCATATCAAGATGCATTGCAGTACATGGCTGACCAACTGTAAATATGAAAGTACACCTTTATTTCTGAAAGTCTTGTTTTCCCCACTTATCAGAAATTAGGGGTGTTCTGTTATTCATTCAGTATCAGATATGTCTTACCAACTTAAGTGTAACTATGCCAACAGGAGTAAGTTTGATGACAGTAATCCCTAGGCTGACTGTGTTCCTGGATGAACGGTGAAACATTTGATCACTAAAAAGAAAAATAAAAAAAATCACCATTTGATAAAAGAAACGTGCCAGTGGGCTTTGATGTCAAATTGGTTCACTGTTCATCTCTTAGAGGTTTCACATGATTAAATAATTAAAAAATGTTTCCCGTGCCAGGGTTGTTTGTGAATGAAGCGTTCATTAGAGTACTTGATGAAGAGTTCACTAGAGTACTGATGCGAACTTGAGTTTTTTACAAACTTAGGTGTAATTAGTATCTGCAAAATGTTTTAAGTTTTGTCTGGCTATGATAGAAGTCTGACATGCGGTAAATACTGACTTAAATCGTGATAAAGTATCTGTATCTTTTTTTCATCACTTGACTAGTATCTCATTAACTGCAGCTGAAAGCAAGAGGTATGTGTAACCATATGGAATTCTTTTCTTGTCCTGTTCTTGGATGCTTGCCTCCCACGCGCACATCCCAAAAGGTTGGCAAAGGTCTTCCCATCAATCATTCTGTGTAAATACTTATTAGTTATGGAGTTTGCAAGAAAGCCTACTGAGGCCTTATTGTCTTTTCACTGAGAGACAGTTTTGCCTGCTCATCTGTTCTGTTGGCCCGTGATGCTAACCTCATGCCAAAATTGTTATTGCTGTATAAATTAATGAGAACATGTTATTGCTTCAGCTTCTCAAAACTCCGTAATTGCAAACACTAGAGACATAATTGAGTAACACTTTATAAAAAAATTAGTCACCTTCCCCAAATCTTTTACATGAAAATGCCATTGTGAATAACTTTGGAATATGCTGAGAGCTTGTTGTGACGCTAATATTGTGCTGCTTGTGCTAAGGTGTTGTAATTAAGCTACATTTCGTTTCATTGGAGGCAGGAAAATATCTGTGGGCTTTTTTGCCTGTCGATACCAGCTAATAACTTACCTGCAGACATACAGGTTTATGAAAGAGCTCCTGAAGTTCTGTGAAATCACTGCAAGCACCTCTGCCATCGTGACAAAGAAAGGTTATCGAGAATGTCAGGTGTATGAATTACATACAGTTTTTTGTATGTAGTCCTTTTTGTGGAGTCTACTGAAAGAGCAGTTTCCTTCAGTGTACACTTTCCCTTCTCATCAAGTCCCTGCCATTTCACCTGGTTAGCTTTTATTTTTGATGCCACCATCTTTTGTGACAGTAAGCAGGAGGGCTTAAATTGTTCTCCTGTGCTTCGTAGGGCAGAGAGACCGTGGGGGGAAAAAACCTTCAGTTCTTTTCTCTGCTCTGGCCTTTTAGCTGTTTTTCATACACTTGCAGCATGTGAATAGCAAAGTAGGCGCTAAAGTCACTGAAAATTACTGCAATTTAAGTGTAATCGTGGAAGTCTTTTTATAGCTGCAGGCACTTGATGGTCAGCGTTGAAGTTCAGAATGCCACAGCACCAGCATTCTTCAGTAGTATGCACTCCGTACCCTGTTGAAGAAATCAATACCAAAGTCACTTTGCTCTCAAGAAAGAACAGGTCAGATCTAAACTGGGCAATATTCTGACCCAGTGCAAAATCAGACCATTGAGTACTGAGCTGCTGGTAAGAAAGGTTTGGGGAGAGAAAGCAGACACACAAAGCACTGCTCTGCATCATTTGTGGAGGCCGAGGGATTTTCGTTTTGTGGTTTGACATATTCCATTATAGCAAAAGAAAGAAGAAATTCACAAGGTACACTACTCTTAGCTTTTAGTTGATGAATAATCGGGATGTGAATAAAAGCATCATTTTGCTTCTACTTTTATTTGGACTATAATGATGTCAAAATGAGAAATTGGCTATTTTTATTATTTTTCCTGCTGTCAGCAGTTTTCTTTTCGGCTTTGCGCTCCAAGATGATAGAAAAGCATTGGTAAAACACATGACCTGTGAATCATAGTGACCTACACAAAATTACAAGTTAAAGAGGCATTACAAAGAAAAATAGAGATAGAAACTACAAAATATGCTCTCATTTTTCTCACCTGGTGATCCTTGAAATTTATGAGAAGAGAGGCTTCTTATCCGTGTAAGCTTTTTATAGGGAAGACAGTTTGCTACTGTTTAATTCAGTTGTTTGTTTCGACATGAAAGTGCCTGTAGATGTTGCTGCACAACAGTTTAGATCCTTGTAGCAGTTTGCCAAGATAAAAAGAAATTATTAAGGAAATGTTAAGGATATGAAGTGCCTTAAATGACACGCTAACATTTTCCAAGACATTGTTGCCCAGGTTGAGTGAGTCTAAAGAAAAAGGTAATCTTGGCTGTACTTTCTTTTTATGCTGCGAACTCTGTGCTTTGATATATCACATCAAATCATATATCTGGTAGGATCTTCTCCGTAGCTAGATGGGGATTTTTAAAGTGTACAGCTGTAATTGATAGAATGTGTCTGCCTGCATATGAAATCTCTTTTAAAAGCAAGACCTGAGAACATAATTCTCAGCCATGATTACAGGGTTAAGTTGGTCTGAGGAGTGGATGAAATGATTCTCTTGAAATACTACTTGAAAAACAATCTGTCTTTGACACTGAAAGGAGAAATTTGAGGACGGTGTTCTACATTTCTTATCACAAAAAAATCTGTGTTTATGCAAATACAGACCATGACCTGCTTTGTTTGTGAATGTCCCTGCTGCTGTCCATGAGAGGGTTGCTAACCAGTGCATTAGAATTCAGTGCATATAGTTGGTTTTAACAGAAATGATTTCCAACCTTCTTTAATATTTTATATTCATTTATGAGTTCCATTAATATACTGAAGAACCAGTGTAATATTGCCAATAAAATTTAAAGGAAGCATTTAAGTGAATTCAGGAAGGCAGTAAGCTAAATAGTGTATTTTTAGCTATTTTCTTAGAAGGATTTGTATTCGCTGCCTATGGAGATGTATATTTTCCTCTACAGCAAGTTAGTGAATGGAAGTCTGTGTAAATATGGTAGTACTTAGGTGTCACCATTTCATTAAAATTCTTAATAATGCACAATTAGTGCTGGAAAGCAACATTGGATTCCAAGTCACTGAAGGAGAATGGTGTTGTCAGCTTGTTCCTACATAATTTAAGCAATGGCATAGGAAAAATAATTAGCTTGACAACAGACTATGCTGACTTTTCTCAGTATTTGCTTTTAGATTGATAACGAAATAATCAGTAAATGAATGCTTGGGAATCAGTGCTGAACATCTGTGTGTTTTAGACAGCTTCTTTTTTCCTTTTTAACAAAGAAAGCATCAAAACATTTTAATAACTGTCATCAAAACAAGAGGGATGATTGGTGACTTGATAAGTAAACCTCATTCCTCAGGAGATTTGTGATGAGAAATCAGTCTTTAGTGGAAAAAATTATGAAGTTAGATCTGCCTTTGAAGTTTCCAGAAATACTTGAAGCTATGAAAAATAGAGCAGCAGAACGGTGAGGTTTTAGAGGATCAACTTCACTGTTATCCTTGATTATAACTGTTAAGTTCAGGAGAAAATCTAAGTTAATTGTGGTAGTGATCTCAGTGGCTGAATACAATCTGATTAGTAGAATAATAGCCCTTTCCTTCTCTTTCAAATTCTAGTTTTTTGATTTTAAAAAATGAATATTTCTAGCAAAGGTCGGCAAGTTTCAAGTACATGCCATGTATAAGAAAACTCCAACAGGACATTGACAGTGTGAAAGTAAAGGAACTTTTGTATACTGACAGATAGAGGGGTTTGTTTTGATACTCTTGAATGGCAAGGATCTGGTTTCTGCGGTCAGCGCCACAATATGAATCATGCTGCAGATACTTTGGTCTGGGCTCCTAAGATGCTGGGTTTATTTAATTAGAGACTGGGTATGTATTTGAATATATAAGTTTTAATTGCTTTACTGCTGATGAGAATCATGGTCAACTTAAACGTTGCTTGCTGAGATGTGAGCAAGATGAGCTGAATGTCATTATTCACTCCTGTGGCTTTGCTCACTGGGGCAGTTCAGCTGTTAAGAGATTTGCGCAGCAGGTTAAAGGTAGTTGTAAACACAAGAGAGTCTCTTGCGTGAAAAGACTTAATATTGAAATAATTAGTGAGTCACCGTGGCGTCTGACATAACCCAGTGTGGTGGTTTTGTGTGTCTTTTGGTTTTTTAGTTGTTTTTCTCTTACATTAGTGCATCTGATACTGCTCACATAGCTCAGAGTAAACTACCGAGGAAGCTGTGTAACTTCCAGTGCATGTTTTATATCGTTCCTGGTAGACTTGTAATTAGAAATCAGGCTTGCTGTGTTTGGTCTTGCAGAAAAGAGTGAGTCTGAAGTTTTCCATCACACTTGCAATGATTTCTCCTTTCCTGTGAATCAGCCTTATTTCCCATGGCTAATTGTGGTTCGTCGAAACTGCAAATGAATATGAATGAATATATTTCAGTTGTGAAAAGAAGTCTACTCTGTCTCCTCTTGGAGCACTGAGTAAACCCAGCTCGGGTCCCTCTGGCAGTGCTGGACTGTTTTTGCTGAGCTCTGCCAAATTATCTGTTCCTACTGCTCTGAAAACCTTGAGTTGTATAACTCAGACAGTTTTCTGGCAGCTGTTTCCAGGCAATTTGGAGCCATCTAATTTCTTTGGAGCAAGCAGCAATATTTCTGCTCTCTTCCTAACTAGCGTTTCATTATTGAGGCTGTCACATGCAGGCCATGTAAGCATTAAGCACAGTGGCACCGTACCTGATGCTGACAGCTGTGTGTATTGGTGCAGCATTCAGTGACATCTGCACAATTGCTATCTTGCCTACTTCTCAATTAATCTGACGAGGAAGATGTACCATTCCTAATGTACAAATCATCTAGAAATGCTCTCATTCTCTATTTCCTGATTGCACCAGAATGCTGGGTGTTTTATATACTTCAAACATTTGCATGCCTCACTGTGCCCAAGTGAGTGATTTCTTCATGCAGAAGGTGCCCTAAGAACTTACCTGCTGCACACCTATTGCATTTGTTTCCCCCAGTCTTTACTATAACTGCCTCGCTGTGATGGCAAATTGCTCTCTCTTATCCATTACATCTCCCTGGGCTCCCTCCTTCCTGCTACTGATTTGGAAGTTGTTGTCATAGCGCAACGCAGCTCTGAAATAGAAGGAAATAAGGATTCCAGTAAAAGGCATTTCTCTACTCATGATGGCATCTGCAGGACGATTTATACTGACATAAAATATCCGGGTGTTTTTTCTTTAAGAAAAGAAAATGATTCAAACAGTATGTTCAGCATTAACTGAGATGCTTAAAAAATTCATGTCGGTTCTTTTCTGAACGTTTTGAGAGCAAAGAAAACACCTGATTTGTCTTCTTTTAAAAAGCATTTCTTTTTATTCGAAATGTCACTTTCTAAAGAAATTATAATCCACGGAAAACCTGTTGGAGTGAAGAAAATTGATTTCAATTGACTACTTTTCTCTAAAAAATTTCACAAATAACTGATTACTGTCACGATCCTGGTGTTAAAAGTACTTAGTTGTTCTGTAAGACATCTGTAGTTAATTTTTGTTTTAAAACCTCCCCAAGAAACAGCAGTAAATTATCAGTGATTCAGTATTTGAAACAGAATAATCAAAACACTTCTTAGTTGTTTTTTTTTTTATTATTATTTTTTGAATGATTTCCAGTTGTTTCCCTGACTTGTTTGGCACTGCTAAGTATTTGGATTGTCTTTGCTTTCCTTCACGTTTATAACATGATATTCAGGTGACTGTCACTGTAGTTGGACTAGAAGCCATCCATGGTGTGCTCTTTTGTTGTTTGATGTGGGCAGCAGGGATGTGTTGAGACTCAGTGTTGTAAGTGAGGAGAACAGTGCAACCCATCCTGCATGGAGCACTGCCAGATGCAGTGCCCTGATGAATTGCTTCAGGTCTTGGGGCAATGTTCTTGCTTTCTGAATCTGGGTAGCTCTCCTCTTGAAATTTCTCTGGAGCTGTCTCTAAAAACTTGTTATCTTTGATCACTGATGGTTCAGATGTCATGATTTAGTTGGTATGACACAAATTGCTGCGCAGAGCATATCTTGCTTTATGATTCTGAACAATGTGTAGTTAAGAGAAAGATAAAGAAGAATGATAGTTCAGAAAGGAAATCAAGTTAGCAAGATTGTCCAAGATGTTTGCTGAAGTCTTTCAGAAGCACATTCTGTTTTTTTTCCTAATGGTATGTCCAATTTGCCTGTCTGTAGAAATATTTATAAAACAGTGGTTGCTTTATCATCCACCTACTGCATTTCTGTGCATTTCTTTAAGACTTTTAAGCCTTTACAGCAAGTATCACGTGGCATAGCTGAACCATATATCTACCAGTATTTTACTGTCACACTAAACCTTGCCTACTGTAGTTTACTCCCATTAAATCTATGCTTTTGTATTTATAACACTTAAGGTGGGCAGTTTGAAAACCAGAAGATGTTTATAAATTGAAAAATAAGTAGTTAAATGATGTGTTAAATGATGTTAATTTACATTGGGGTAACTTATTTTGGGGTTCCTCCTCTTTGAGGAGTGATCTTTTGTGTATCACTAGAATATAATTCAGTGTCCCTAGGTTTAAATTTCACTACTTCCAAGTGTCTCTGGATTTATTTTTTCTATAAGTATATAACAAAGAGGATCAGGTTGGGGATAGGGAGAGGTTCTGCACCAGAGGGTGGTGGGCATGGAACTGGCTCCTCAGGGCAGTGGGCTCAGCCCCAAGCTGCTGGAGCTCAAGGAACGTTTGGACACTGCTGTTAAACATAGGGTTTGGTTGATTCTGTGTGGAGCCAGGAGTTGGACTCCAGTTGTCCTTGTGTGTCCCTTCCAACTTGAGATGTTCTATGTTTCTAGTACTGAAATGGAGTGTACATGAAAGCTGGAGAGGGCCTCTTCATAATGTAGTGATAAGAGTGAAGGGATTTAAACTATAAGGCAGTAGGTTTAAATTAGATGTAGTGAATAAACTCATCATTATGAGGGTGGTGAGGCACTGGCACAGGCTGCCCAGAGAAGCTATGCATGCCTCATCCCTGGAGGTGGTCAAGGCCGGGTTGGATGGGGCCCTGGGCAGCCTAATCTGGTGGGTGGCAACCCTGACTGTGGCAGGGGGTTCTTTAAGGTCCATTCTGTGTTGGAATCATATACCTAGTAACAAATGGGAGAAAAAACAAGGGAGAAATTTAGAATAGATACCTGGCTGTGATAATGACAGGCTTAATTAGTGATGAAACAACCTACTACTTAGCAGCAAATCAAAGTGCAGATGATTGAATCAAGCGAAGATGGTAAATGTCTTAAAATCAACTGTTACTTTTTTTCATCAATTATATCTGGTTTACCAAACTATTCCCTTTTCAGTGGAGTTCCATGGAAAAAAACAAACAGACTCCAAATGTTTAGCTGTAATTGATGTACTTTCTGCACTGGTGCACTAATTGTGGATCTTAGTTTTTTATTCAGTGATGTTCAGTGAAAAGGAAAATGTTGAGTCCTAAAGAAGTTTGCTGATTTAGTTTGTTGGCATCCTCTCCTCCTGAGTTGTCATAGTTTGCAGTAGTATCTTGAAAATAAATACATGAATAAATAAATAAAGCCACAGGAAGACATCTCCCCAGGGGAACCCTTACTGCAGCACCCACAAAAACAAGAAGGACGTGATGTGCCACCGTGTTAAATGCCATGGAGCTGAAGCTGAGAAAGTAGAGCTTGTTAGGCAGGGCTCTACTCAAGCAGAGGTGCTGTATCTACTTCTGAGAAGCTCTTTCCCTTCTGCCTCTATAACTTTGTACATACGAGAAGCATAGCTCAAGTCAACCATGTCACTGCTCTTTACAATGAAGAGAAGAATGCTGTAACATACCACGTATTATTTGGATCAGTGTACGAGTAGGAAGCTTTGGGCTACATGTGCTTTCATTATACATTGAAGTAGCCTTATGCAACTATGGATCACATTCAGTACTTAGACATAAACTTTAATATCTGCTCTCCTACCTGACCTTCTAGGCACACAAATTACCAGCCTTTCTATAATTCTCAGATGAGGTAGAAAAAAAATGAAGCGTAGTATTATTTTTCCTCCTGTTGGACAAAAACAACTTTCTCCAAAATTTTATTTGGCACTGTACTAAAAATGTGCAAACACATTCTATGTTATTTTTATTATTTTGTGTGTCTAATTTACAAGGCAGAAAATGGATTTTATTAAATAGTAGTGCATAATTTAAGTAACGTTTGGCACCAAACCTTGGCGTCAGGTTTCTGTAAGATATAAATTTAAATGAACAAGTGTGTTAGCTGCCTCAAATGGACCCGCAACAGAATTCTGCAGACAGATTTGTAAATATGGAAGCAACATTAGTCACCTCTGTAATGGAAAATGTCTAATATCCTGCATACATTTATCAGGATAATTACACTGCAAAAAGTTACCAGATGGCACAGAAATTTGTATACAGTTTTCAAGTGAATTAAGGTTGTGGGAGCCCAGAGAGAAGCTGTTAAAAGGCAATTCTGTACAGAAACTGTGAAATCTAAAGAAATAAGCAGCAGCACTCTTGCTGAGGGAATAGTTAAAATAATTACAAAATAAGTAATGAAACTCTGAGGGTCTGATTTTTCCACACATGAGCTTTACTGTAGTCTTGTTAACATGCTGCTTTCAAGAATCTACTAAAATAACAGTTGCAAAAAAAGCTGACCCTTGTGTTAAAGCACCCATGATTACTGGATGTAAACCATCTACTTCATGATCACCTCTGTCTGTTTGACCAGCTTTTCTCTGATGGTATCTGAAATTCTCTTATTTTAATGACCGTTGCTAGCGATGAAAAGCTGGTATTGCTTGAGCTGTCTTACTGACCACTGAGGGTCCCATGACACGTCTTTTTAAGCACTGCTTGAATCTTGTGCTGGAGAATTTGAAGGAGCGGTGGTAAGGCCTGTGGATGATTAAGCAAGGAAGGAACATCAGGGTTTTGGTGACACGCATGTCTCTTCTGCACGTGCTACTGCCAGAACATAAGACTGTTTTGGAAATAGTGAATGCAGTGATGGAAAACATCTTGAGTCAGTATGGACTGCCAGCTTTTCCACCGGTCAGGATTTGAAATGCTTAATCAATTTGTGTATCTGTTTACATCACTGGGAGAGATTTAATTTGGCTGTGTATTACAGAACATACGGGGATCTGATATTTAACTACTTTATTTTCAGAGCATGGTTTAATGATTTACTGTATTGATGTAGTGCCATTTTAATACCAAATAGAACATTTGGGGTAGTTGCATTATTGGACAACTGCAAAACCTGAAGTTTTAATGTAAAGCTGGATGATGTACGTTTTACTTGTAGGACTTTAATTGGCCTTTTGTATGTCTGAAGACAAATCGCTTCACATCTGTCTCCCAGAAGTAGAAATGAAGCTAATGATAGTGATTTCCTCCATTAAACACCTTCAGATCACTAATCCAAACCATTATTTAAGAGTTAAGTATTACTTATTACTAAACTCCCCACTTCAACAATGATTCCTGTGCAGAATGTAAGCCTGGAGCGTATGCTTGACTGACTTCCTAAATTGAAATAGACTGAAGCATATGTTTAACATCTGTCTTTAATTGCGGACCTATAGATGGAAAAGAAGCCATGAAGCATTTCAAAGACTCAAATATCTAAATTAGCTTTTTTTCCAGCACACTCCTAAACTTCTGTTCTGCTCATCCTCAGGGGAATATTTCAAAGCTCATCCTTCTCAGCAGTCTTTTCCAAGATGAGCAGTGTGCTTTGCCTGAGTGGAGTTTTAATAGCACACTGAGTTTGTGAATGTATTTATTTGCTTATAGGTAACTTGCAGGTCTCTTCATTTGCTTTTAATTAGGTAGTTTTATAATATTTGTTGTTTTCTTCCCTCATGAATTTCTTCCATATGATTCTACTTAACTGTTTGTTAACTCTTCTTTGGCTTTTAGTTGATTCAGTTGATGCTGCTTTGTCTTGGATGTTTCACCATTAGAGCTATGATCATAACAACACCTGGCTCTGTTTTGTTGGGTCATCTCTTCTTAGACTGGAATGTTTTATCTCAGGTAATCATCCCTAGCACTACTTTTGTTGCACAGATTATGAGATTATGGAGTTGTGATGAGTTTGTCCATTACTGCAGTTATAGATAATATACAAGATGTCTTCTGCCCTGCTTTTATGGGAATGGGAAATTTCAGCAGTTTGCACTACCAAACAATAGAAATAGAAAGGTTTAAGCCATAGCGTGGTTCCCCCCCCTCCCCCTTGGTACAAAACAGAAGCATGCTGCTTGGGCTCACAGCTGTTAGTGAATTAGTTGCCCGATCTATGCGCAGACTACATAGGTTCTCATTACAACATGCCCAGGGAGGTTGTGGATGCCCCATCCCTGGAGGTGTTCAGGGCCAGACTGAATGGGGCCCTAGGCACCTTGATCTAGTAAATGTGGAAGTTTGGTGGCCGTGCCAGGCAGGGAGGTTGGAGCTTCGTGATCCTTGAGGTCCTTTCCAACCCAGGTCATTCTATGATTCTGTGGTTCTGTAACATTGTGCTGCTATGTGTAAGGCATTTTGCTGTTCATTTTGAGCATGTAGCAAATGGAGACTTGAGTTTGCACCAGCCACTTCAGGCAGGAGAGAAGAATGAGGCCAAGCACTGTTTTTTGTTTTTGTTTTTGTTTTTTTTATCTGTTATGATACATTTAGATGTAGTTGCATAATTTATTTCTGGTCTCCAGGTGCAAGTTTTAAAAGAATTGTTTAAAAGCTGGAACATATTTTGTGCACAGTCAGCGTTCTTGAATAATTTCTTGTCAGTAATGGAGTGTGTTTCAGTGAGGCATTATGATAAATAAAGATGAAATTCCAGCATAGTGGGTCTTGAGTGGTGCAAGGTTTACAATAGGTAGATAGAAATCATGTTTAATTTGAATCTAAATTGAATGGAATCACTGAAAATTGGAAAGTAGCTGTCATCTGTGCTTTGAGGAATGACTGACGTGCTTGCTGTGTCTGCTAGCCTTCATGAAAGGAATTTACTGCAGCCTTTGACTATCTTGAAAGTACTAATCTAATTGTTAAGTGGGTAGAAACGTACAGACCATCGTGCTTACTTAGTAAATGATTTTTTTTTTGAGGGTTGCTATACAGAAACAGAGTACAACAAAGCTTATTAAAGTTGCTGTAACGTAACAAAGAGATTAAATGTGTTATCTTCAATGTGACAGCTACATTTTGTTCTCTAGGGAGTGTATTGAAGCTTTTTTTTTTTTTCCCTACCAGAAAAAAAACAACAACCCCACAACCTTCTAGTCTGGCACATTGAAGTTTCACATAAGAAGTAATACTGTAAAATTAGTAGACCTCATCATGAATAATTCAGGATTTCAAATTTCATCTGAGGCCTGTCTTTTCAAATGAACTTAACGATAAACTTAATGGAAAATTAATTTGAATGAAAAAATAGGCTTTTGTGTCTTCCTAAAAATACTAGGACCAATTAGAAAAATTAGGGGAAAGAAAGAGCCAAAATTTAAGTTCTTAAGTATTATTTCTTTCCAGACCATCCAGTAATTATGTGACCAAGAAAACTGGTATTGATTGCAAAGAATGGCTTGAGAGTATCCAGTGACCAGAGATATTCCCTGTGCAATGTGATTACTGAAAGCAGCTCAGTGGCCTCATCTGGACTGAAGCAGCTGCTTGTGCACTTAAATGTGCCAGCTATCATTTTATAGGAAAAAGGAGTCTTGATTTACATCCGTGATATGCAATGCAATATGGAGCGAGGGCATACAAATAGAAATGGTTCTCCAAACCAGTTTAGCAACTCCTTATTACAGAATGAAAGAAATGGGAATCAACTAGAAGCCCATAACATCTGGCAATCTGTTGCAACAATAAAAAGCCTGAGAATGTCTTTTTTGGACAACCCTTCCTCCTAGCCCCCTTCCCCACAAAAAAAAGAAAAAGATGAAGAAAAGCTGCCATACTTAGTGTGCTGCCATCTACATCAGGCAGGTCTTCTACACAAAGGTCCTTCCAGTCTCAAATGTAAGGAATTCAAGTTCTGTGCCTGCTGATATGTCTGGTACCTCATTTGGAAGGCTTAAAAAATTCCTTTCCAAATACTGAAATGCCTAAACTCTTTCAGAAACACAATAGAGTTTAATTACGTGAATTATAAGCAATGTGACAGAAATCCTGATTGGGGCCACTATAGGTTGATGAGATGAAATGGTAACAGTAAATTCCTAAACCAACTATTCAAATCTCATGATAAATACTATTTTTTTTTTAATCACTGTCTTATAATCCCCAGTCCTTGGGTACCAGCCTGTAGCACACAGCAGCAGCTGTGATATCTTCTGTGTTACCGTGGGTGAGGGGCTGGAGATGTGTGCTCTTCCATTTGTTTTTGCGTCACATGGCTTGTTGAACTCTGTAGGAAGAACATTACTATCAATAATCATTCATTTATTTTGCATGCTGGATTTGATGTTGCACGCAGATTATTTTTGTGTCTTTTGCTACTGATACCTCTTTCTGCAAGAAGGTGATCTGCAAAGCCTGAAAATCTCTTCCTGCTCTGTGCAGGATAATGATAATGTCAGGATATGGGTTTTTAAATATGAGCGTAGTCCAGTTGGAGGTCAGTAAGGACATTTCTGCCTCTAAGCCTGTATGTAAATGTGCAGGAGAAAAGCCCTAATAATTAGGTAGGTGTGCATATAAATATTTATACTCATGTCCATGCGTATACACATAGAAAGTTTTATGCAGCAATAGCTACAGAATATATTAATATTTAATATTCAAATGAGAGAGCGAGCAGAAAATATACTGTCCCTAAGTAGCCTGCGTGGCAAACATGCAAATTAATGAAAATCAGGCTTGGGAAACTTGGCAAATATTTGAATTCTCTTTTGGGTCCTCTGTATTCTGAACATGTAACTGTAGCTTTGTTTTTTATGTTCTCTGAGCCTCGCGTGCATTGGTACCCAGAACAGCAGTAAATTGAGTGTCTGACAGGTCCTGAAATCCATGTTCAGTTGCTTTCAGGTTGAATACCTTCTGAAATCAATGAAAGAAAATATACAGTCTTTATACATGTTTAATGTGTTTCTACAAGAAAAGGTCAAATGAAGTGGAACATATCATTTCTCGTGTTTGTGGCGGCAGGTGGGAATTATGATGATCAGGTCATGCTGGTAGGTTGTACTGTTGTTGAAATGGGGAGAAATATCTGTGCTTCAGCGAGAGCAGGAGGGAAGATGCCAGTAACTTTATAAATATCAAGAGGATGTTCAATTCTGCACCTACCTTGCTCCTTCCAGATTCAGCCATGCTCTGGTTAATTACTTCCACGTTGAACTAGTAGGTTTATTTTCAGATATTTAAACGTCATTTATATTACTTGGTACGTACATAATGGTACAGCAGGGGTCTCTAGGCATGTGTATGCGTGCATGCACCCATGTGCTTAAGGCATCTTCCTCTGGATGGCAATAACATCTAAAACATCTGCTTCTTAGCATTGTACTTGGTGAAGAACGTGTCAAGTAATGTGATACCTAGTGTATGCATGGAATCAAATTGACTTTAACAATACAAAACCCAAAATGTGAAGGGAAATAAAAGCTACCCTCTAATTTCCTTCAGTAGCAATTTTAGCAACTAACAGCAGTGGTACAGTGTATTTTTGTTTGCTTGCTTTAATTAATAGTTTGCTGTGGCTTTATGTTCTTTCTGCAAGAAAAAGAAATTCCCACATATGCAGTCTGTAGCAAGTTCCCTGAAGACAAAGATGTTAAATCAAGTGAACATTCAGGAACTAGTTTTGCTTTATTGGATAATCTGTGGATTGGCAAGGCCTCAAAATTAGCAATTATTGACAAAAGATGATGAGTGTTATTAAGTTTGTTGTCTGTTTTAGATACTGAATTTCTGAGTATAGAGAACTAATGAAAAACAACCAGATTTGGAAAATCAAACCCTTCTAAAAGGAACTGGTTGTCAGTGACTCACATTTCTACATGTTTAAATTTGGGGTCAATTTGGTCAGTTTTTGCATTCAAGCTGAAGCTAAACCTATCTGTAAAAGCTTAGGGTCCCTGCTAAGAAACTTATGCTGAGCTGCAGTTATCTTCAGGCTTCTTACGTTGTAGAGACAGGACCTCTTCTGAGATGTAACAAACCGTATTACAGTGTGGACAGCTGTCAAGTTTTCCAGTCCATCAAATATAGCACATTGGAAGTTGCAGCATATCCCCTGGATAAGCAAAAATAGTTTGATAGCATGCCCTATTTGTTAGAGAACCAAATCCTCCTAGGAGGGGAAATGTGGTTTCTCTGACAGGCCCACTCCATCAATGTACCAGTATAAACTTCCTTTATCTTTAGCAACTGTTGTGAAGAGACCTCTGGCTGCCCCCTCCTCTGCTTGCACCGGTAAATGCCGTTACGCTGCTAAGCAGGTATGATGGATGGAGCAGAACAGTCCATGAGTCTCAAGTTGACTCTTTTGTTTTCTATTGAAAATCATTTGACTTGCATATAATGAAAAAGGAAATGTTTTGCTTCCTTTGAAACTTCTGCAAAGTTTCATCTGGTGTGATTAGTTAGGGCGAGGGATGAACCGTCTGATTTACTTTGTTCTGCTGACAGAAGGCCTGAACCTGACTGATAATTATAGAGTTAGAAGGGACTCATAATGATCATTGAGTCTATCTCCCTGCTTCATACAGGACCATCCAAAAATCACACTGTATTTCTGGTGTCTGGGTGCTTGTTGAGCTCTGGCAGCTCAGTGTTGTGCCCACTGCCCTGGGGAGCTTGTCACTAAGTAGATTCCAGATTTCATGCCCAAATTCTTGTTTTGCGGACTTGGTTGGTTTAGCTGTTGTAGGAAAACTTGAAGGCCTTGTAGTCTGAGAGATCAGATAACTGAATGATTCTCTTAATGATAGTCAGAAAGAGGACAGATCTTAAAATGTCATCCAAATTCTGTGCATTTGTAATAATAGTCTCTATATCTGACTTTACTGAGATGAATTACAGTGTAGTTCAGGAGAGGCACAGTGTCTAATCCACCTCTAGAGAACAGTATTTCTTCTTCAGCTCCATTTCTTCAGTGTTAGTTACTCCTGCTGCAGGTTCTCTGACCTTGCTGCGTGGGGTTTTGTGACTGCTTGTAATTGTGAATCGGGCATTACAGGGCTTTCCAGACAGCTGGTAACCACCAGTAGTTTTTAAAGAACTCATGCAAAAGATCATGTCATTGGTAGTGAAACCTTTTACTCACCCCCTCATCACTTTGAGGCTTAGTTGGTACTACAGTTCCAGCTTAAGTGTTGTGAAGGAGTTTGCTCTGAAGGTGTTCAACATAGCATTGAAATTAAAAACAGAAAAAGCTTCAAGATTTGCCTTTAGCTAGGTGGGATACTTGAGGGGAGTTTGTCATCCTATGTAGCCAAAATGTACAACCCTGATGTCTCTCCTGTAAGTGGATCTGTTTTGCGCTGATGTATTCTGTGGTACTCATATACAGTCGTGTTTCATTATCTTGGTTGGATTTTAATGGTAAGAGAACTGGATTTGACACAAAATGTAATGTAGTCAAAACGTGTCTTGCAGATAGTTGGTGACTGCTGCATAAAATGGTAGCACTGAGTTCTCTGCCTGGTGGAGTACCTGAGGTAGGAGAAATCCTTCGGCAGCCCCTACAAACTTGTTGGATGAGACTGTACTGCCTTGACAGTATTCTGGAGAGAAGTCTTTTTAAGCATTGTGGCTCAATTTGAATTGACGCTGAGTCTCACTTTGAGGTTACCAAAGGTCGCAGTATACTAACTTCATTTCTTGTTGTTCTGTAGTCCGTATTTTTGTGAACAGAAAGGTTCAAAACCACTCATTTTAATAGTGGTGAGGTTTTCCTAGGAGGTTATTATGGGGAGGTGATTTTTAGAAGTTGTGTAATTGAATGTTTATTCTGTCAGACACTAAATGGCTTAAAAACTTCTGGATTCTCACACGCATTATCCCTGAAAATGTACTTTTTCTTTTTTCCCCAAGCCCCTGACCCTCACATTAAGATTCAAAAGGCCTCATTTGAAACAAATTACTTTTAAAACCAAAGCTGTTTGCAGCCCCTAGAGATGTACACGATTAGAGAGTTACTAAGCACTTGAACGCAATCATTCGGGCTGTAAGAAAGAAATATATTAATGGAAAGAGATCAGCAAGAATCAATAATTTGCTGGAAGACCTCAGAGAGAGGGAAAATAAGTCCCTCTGGCTTTTAATTTTGGAATCAGCATTAGGATGTGCTGAGTGCTTATGATCTTTGTGGGATTTGCCTTTTTAACAGCAGATAGGATGATTTTGTTTGTGTAAGGTGCACGTGACAAGGAGAGAGGACAACTCAAATCTGTAATTCTTGAAGTGGCTTAAAAGCTCTGAGCTGATTGCATGTTTTCAGTATTGCATAAATGAAACTTGTTAAGGTAAGCAGAAAGCACTGCCCTGTGGCTGTGAACTTTGAGTGACATAATGAAAATAATCTGATGCTGTCTTTGCCCAGTTCAATTATCAGTATGATCCAGTAATGATATGCCTCATAGAAGGTAATTTGAAGTTTTCTCAGAGTGCGTTTCCCAGTCCTTCCACAGTCGTAATGATCTGATAAAAGAATTATACCTGAATTTTCTACTCTGGGCCACAGTGCAAAAATGGGATTACTCTGATTTGTGCCTGATTACAGGGGATCTATTCATGTACGCCCTCACACAAACGTATATGTACATATGCACATACAAATGTGTGATACATGTACACTTACATATATAAAATGTGATGTTGCAGTTGGATGATTTTGGCCCCCAGAAGAACATTCTAGCACAAAGAAATTACAGAAGAACTGCAGTGATTTCCCTGTTCCCATCCTTGATATTTTACATTTCTGCATACACAGTGGCAGTGTATGCTGTAAGCAATAATTTATCTTGTCACCACGTCATGAAGAAAAAAATAATTATTCCCCTATTTACAGATAATGAAGTGAGAAATGGAAACATTAAGGACTCTCTTGACATCATTTGCTGATCTGTGACAGTCAGTACTGGAAAATAAGAATTACTGAGTACCATTTCAGTACCTTAGCTGTCACAGAATCACAGAATATAATAGGTTGGCAGGGATCTTAACGGTAATCTTGTTCCAACCCCTCTGTTGCAGATGGGATTGCTCCCCCATTGCTGCCCAGGGCCCCATCCAACCCCAGCTTTGGAACTCCTCTAGGAATGCAGGAATGGGGCACCACAGCTTCTCTGGCCAGCAGTGCCAGGGTCTCACAACCCTCTGAGTAAATAATTCTTTCATAATATTTAACCTAACTTTCCCGTTTTAGTTTAAAGCCATTTGCCCTTGTCCTATCACTGTCAGACCACGTAAACAGTCAGTTCCCCTCCTGCTTGTAAGCTCCCTTCCCAGAAACCTTCTCCAAGCTGAATAAGCTCAATACCATCAACCTTTCCCCGTAGGAGAGGAGCACCAGCCCTCTAGTCATCCTTCATGGTCCTCCTCTGGACCCACTCCAGCAGCTCCACATCCCTCCTGTGCTTGTGGCCACAGTCCTGGATGCATGTGGGTGCTCATGAGGGCAGAGTAGAGGGGGACAATCTCCTGCCTTGTGTGTAGGATGTTATCTCCATAACAAACTCCAGTCAGCCGTGATGTGGGAGGCTCTCCTTGACCTGATGTTACATGGAATGTGTGGCTTTTGCAACTGCTCAAAACAGAAAGATTTTTATATGTAAAAGTTCAAGGAGGATTTAGTAGAAAAATGAGTATTAACAGGGCTTTGGCTGGGAATATGGAATAAAACATTAATTATCAAAGCTTGCTGTACAGCCTCAGGCTAAAATAACAGATTAGAATAATATTTTAGAAAACTCCTGCTCTAAACAGAGATATTACAGAATTATTTTTGTAGCACTCGAGCACCTCAAGGCAATAACAGATTAGTGACTGCTAATTGCAACCTTAGAGATCCAAGTTTACAAAAATAGGCTTATTTTACACTCTACAAAGTGCACGGTGATCACAGGGAGCCCACTGATAAAACGTTTCAGCATCACCTTTGGGCTGGGTCTCTGTCCTTCCTGTCTTGCTAAGTAGAGTCCTTGTGCATTTATTCACCTGTAACCACTGTTCTCAACTGTAATCTTTATTTTTATATTTAATACTGCACAGAGAAGTTCATTGTTGGAAATCAGAATGTAGCTTGTGTTGCGTTTTGTGTGCCCTGCATTTACTTTCTCACTTAGAAGAGTATTAATCTCAGTCTTTGACCATCTCTACAGTGCCCCATGTTTTAGCTGTGTTTCTGTTGTTGTTTTTTTAAACACTTAATATCACTTTGCATTACGTTCGCTTGAAAATCAGCGTGCATCCTGATGACCTACATTAAGCCTAATGACCCTTCTTGTAGACAAAGAGTATCGAATCAATGGGAGGACATGAAGGAGGCATGAATCCTATTTTTGGACTTGAATATAATGAATTAGAACAGATGTGTCACAGGTTAGGATCACTGAGTCAAAGCTAAATCTCATGAACAAGAACCCGGGAGCTCCAAAGTGAGTCTTAAAGTAATTTGATTCCTAAGGAAGTAGAAAGAAATCAATAAAAAGCAAGTCATCCATTTTCAGACGCTATGCTTTGGTTTAGTTTGTAGCTTCCTGATCTTTATTCTTGTATTCCATTTCTTCCCGTTTTTTTCCCATTTCCCAAGAACACTTGCGTGTCTGCATATGAAACCTTTGGTGTCCAGTGGGAAAATAGTGACTACTGCACACTTCCCTGATACAGATCAGGTGCACTCAGGCAGTTTTATTAAATGTATTCTGAGCATGCTGTTGCACTTACAGTCCATAACTAGTAAGTTTTTCCAGGGAAGGTATACTAGAGTAAGTAAGCTTATATGACCTGTCTTGTTGACACATCAGCCATGGGTTTGTGTTCAGGGGCTTGCATACTGGGGAGGTCCCAGGACAGCTGAGAGGGTGATCTGATGGTTGTCCTCCAGCATCCTGGCTATATACCCTTTTCACAAATGTTTTCTCGTGATAAGCAAAGAGGTAATAAGTTACAAGGTATGCAAGCTGAGATATAAACATGCGTGTGGAAAACACATAACTAGCAGAAAGGGTGAGAAATTTCTGTTGGTTCCTTTAGACCTCATTTTTAGTTTCCAAAAACATGAGGGATTGTTTCTATGTTAAGCATCATCACATGGTTTTATATTTTCCGTGTCTTTGCCAAAGTTGTCATTCTCACTTTTCCTTGTTGGTTTCTAGTCATAGCTCGGGCTCTTGACACGAGTACCGGGCAATGTATTATTAGTCATAGAAAAGCAGGTGGAGTGTCAGAGGCATAGCTAAGGCCTTATCTGACCTGCGTGTACCTCACCAGTCTCTCAGTAAAAAATTTCTTTCTAACATGTAATCTGAATCTCTTTTAGTTTAAAGCCAGTCTCCCTCCTCATGGCACTGTCTGCCCATGTAAAAAGTCAGTCTCCCTCCTGTTTTATAAGGTCCTTTTAAGTCCCCAGCCTTCTCCGTGTCGCTAAGTGAGTTCTCTGTTTTCATTTATCAGAGTTGGGAAATGCACTCTTCTTGGTCTGTCTGCTCACCAATATACCTGTAGAATCCCTTCTAATAATAAGATACTTTTCACATTTCTCTTGATGAGCTGATATGAGTTTTTGCTGCAGTGCTTTTAGCAAAATGTAGCCCTCAATCTTCCACATGCAGAAGAAAATTGTTGAAAAACTGTATTCATTGAAATACATTTATATGAGAATATAGGATAAAAATAGGTATCCATGGTAATTTTCAGGAGGAAAAAAAAAAGGATAGTTTAGGTAGATAAGTGTAAAAACTATGCTGATAGAATTCCAGACTGAATTTTAAGTTGCTCTTTATGCTCATGGTATGTCACCTGGAACTAATTTCACTGGGAAAAGCACTTTTTTGTGCTCCTCAAGAGTAAAAACTTTCAGCTGTAGAGCAGAATATGAAGAACTTGATAAAGCACAGCATGAGATCTTCCAGTAACTTATTCAGACTAGGAAGCTCCCAGTAGTAGAGATGTGTAAATGTATGGAGTTCTTCAGTTTGGTCAAATTAAGCAATAATTTCAAACTAAAGCTTTCAGGGATTTACGAAGATTGTATTTTTCTGTATGTTTCTGTAGAAATGAAATCCTGAAAAGCAATCTGGGAGAAAAATATGTTGTTTTTCTTTCCCCAAAAAGGAAAATCTGTCACATTTTTTTCTCACTGTATTAAAAGTCAGAGTGAGGTCAACAGAAAAGTTCTTTGGCATGATTAAAAAAGGTGCAGCAACCTTTTTTCCTCATAGCTTTCCTAATCTGTTCTGGGAGGAGCGCACATGGAGGGGAAACACAACTGTTTGTTAAGTGTAATGCATATAGTGGCATTCAGAGTCTATATTTCTCAAACTTTTGAAGGTCTCAGCAACTGGCAGAGAGTGGTATTAGAAGAGTTGGATACTGGAAGTGTTGGTTCATGGGTATAAAATGAGAGAATAGGGACGGTTTGTGCTGCATGAGTAAGGAGATGTTTAGGACAGTGGCTTTGTGTGTACTCCTTGTAGGTCTACAATGTGTCTGCCTTTGGAATTATGGTGGTTAAGTAAAGCTTTCTAAAATTGGTGTGTCTTTTAAATAATCTCATTATTGTCCGCTGAAATCTGGAGATGATGTTGAGAATCTGTGCTGGGGAGAGGGGACACCTGGAAAGGTAGAAGTGTGCTCACTTGCTGAAGGAGCTCACTAACCATCATTGGAGTGCTTGTTTGCTCACTTTGCTAACTTATACAGAAATCATTTAGCATAGGATCAAATTTTTCCTGATCCAAGAACTTTTAAAACAGATTCTGACACGACTATCCAAAGGGACGTAGATTTTAGGGATGTAGATTAGAGGGCAATATTCGTTGTAGGTTAACAGTTGGACTAGATAGTCAGAAGTCTTTTTCAGCCTTAATGATTCTGTGCTTATATGATCCAGACTTTGGATAGAATCGTGCTTCCCTCGACAGCATTTTTATTTTTACTTTTCCATTTGGCTTTAGTGGATTATGGATTTTTTTTTTTTTCCCCTAACCTGGCTCTCTTTGTTATTCCGTGCAGTATAGTAGTGAGTAGGATGTAAGCCACAAATATTTCTCCGTAGATTTTGATAGATACTAAAGCGTGATTCATTTTTGCAGTTAATCTTTTCATTTTTTCCTACCACTCTTCTTTCCTCTAATTTTCTTTCTTTCTTTTTTATTTCAAACTTAATACATACAAGGACTGACTCAGTGTGCAGAATACCTTCCTGTGTTTGTATCTTTAAAAGCCTATTTGTCAGCAAGACTGTTACATATTTCAGTCTTTGATTCCTGACCCCACTGCATGGTGTGATGTAGTGTAGCCGATGGGCTCAATTTAAAACTTGAAGCAAAGACACTGTAGTTTGGTAGTTGCAGTCTGGCTTTTCCCTTTTAGATACATCAGAATACTAGACCCTGTTTTGTGCTCACAATGTAAGATCCTGCTGCTGAAGAGTCTAAAGAGACTCTTGGTTCCCATCACTGGTGTTTGCTACCTTCAAGGTCTGGGTTTTCTGCATCACCTTTGCTCACAAGTTTCTATGCTTGCTGTCTTTTAAGGATATCTGTTGAAACCTGGTTTTGAAGTAATTAACCAGCTAAGTCAGATGATAATTAAAAATTACTCTGTGTTGCCATATTTATATACATGGATTTTGGAAAGGAATGAAAGTATGTATATATATCCATGTCATGTAGCACCTGCTAAAAATCAAGTCGAAAATTAATGCAGTTAAACAAGACTGGCTATGTTAAGATATTTTTGAAAACCTCTCTGATCTCTGCGGATCTGAATGCATAATTTTCATTAATACTGATAGAAGTTACGGGCTTTAGCTCAAGGACACAAGATCCAGTGCAAAATTATTCATAAAAGGAACTTCATAATTAGCATTCCAGACAGCGCATTATTGACAACTTATGGCTGTTTAATCCCTCCTTTGGATGTAATGGAAATCTTTTCATTATGTTTTGGGTTGGATTCTCTGGGAGAAATGGTTACAGAGGGAATTCTTAAAAAGAGCAGTTTATCTTCAGTCACTGGCTGTCATAATAATTAGTTGCTTCCTCCATCCATCCATCAGGTTCACAAGACAAGTATGAAATGGGATTTCTGCAGAGATTTCTTTTCTGTTAATCCTTTTTCTTGCTTTTTTTACTAAGAAATTTTGTTGCCGGGAATTTAAATAAAATGATTTGGGTTTTGAGATCGATAGTGTATACTCATGTGTTAAGTGTTTTGGAGATGTGTACAGATGTATTAGATTGCCCACTAGAGAGAGAAATGATATATCAAACCCATGATGTTCTGACATAGCACACTGAGGTGGTTGTTTTTTTTAGTAAGCCAAAACTCAGCTAAGACTTATCTTGCAATTCTTATGTAATTTTTAAGTACATTTTTAGTACCTGGAGCTTGTGCAAATTATTTTCAGTCAGTTCAGCTTGTGAAGTATTATCTAACACTTGCTCTTTTTCATTTTGATCAGAGTCAGTATCAGAATGTGAGCTTTGATCTCCTTCTTTCAGACTTCCTGCTCTTTTTAGACAGATCACACTTATTCTTGGGAGAGTGCCTGTCATCTAGCTCATTCACCATCTATCATCTTCTAGTCTTGACCTCCACATCTTTCTTTTGCCCTTCACCAAATCAATATTTGCTCTGTTATAGCTGAGAAAAAATTGGAATCTATCTTTTAGAGCAGCTACTAAGGAAAGGATAAGTATGAGAGAGGAAGGAAAAAAGACCCTTTTGTACAGGATTGGAATACTCTCATTGGTTCATGACAGTGAAGACCATATGTTGCCATTACAGAGTGCATCCTAAATGCAAGCGTTCTCCTGTGATGGACAGCTGAGATTTTCACCTGTTCTGGTATTAAATTAGCATTGGTAATTTACCTGAACACTATCAGTCTTGTTTCAGTATTTTATTTTTAACTGAAATCATATTTCTTATCACATAGAGCTAAAATATCTTTTGGAGTGGCAGGTATTGCCATCAGAGCATTGCACTATGTATGCTGCCTATGCAGTTCCTTCAGTGGTCTTACTGAACTAAAATAAATCCATGCCTCGCTCGTATTTGAGATAATTTTGGGAATTGCAGGTGAGATGGAGAGTATTGTATTGAGACTCCCCGTGAGTCTTGCTTGCATGAGGTGGTGAAAGAACAGCGTGTAATCTCCTCAGGTTCCTACTTGTTCTCTTGGGTCTAACTGACATTAATATTAACTGTGTCATTTGTATGTATTTAAACTTTGCCAACCTGTGTATTATTCACTAGATAAAATGTCATTTTTACATGCGTATCTCTCAAGATAATTACACAATCACAGAATAGGAAGATAATGGAAAAGTTCATCGCAGCACAGGTCACCCAAGTGCTGGAACAAATTGAATTCTTGTTTGTGTAGGAGGGAATTTGGACACATCTGCATGTTTTCTTTCTCTTCTTTGTCTTTGGAACTGTAGAAACAACAACTTGGCAACTCGGGCAATTAAAAGAATACAAAAGATTTTGTGGGCCCAGATCCTGCGTGGGTAGATTGAGAGATCAGTTTTCTGTTCATCTGATTTTGCATCTCATTTTGAGGCCCTTATAGGAACTGTTTAATCTAGAAGGAGATCGGTTAGCTCAAAGTTTGAACATTAGACCCTTGTGAAACACACTGTAGGGATCTGTAATGGAAACTGGAAGATTTGCAGGAATGAAATACGAGTAGGAATATAAGGATGTGGAAGCACCAGAAGAAATAAATGATAGAAGGACAAATGAAGCAGGGTTTGATGGCACCTAGATCAACAAGGTCGCATAAATATTTTGAGATCCTAAGATTGGGGAATAAAAAACAGACAGGTACTGACATAATATGCAGACAGAAGCTGTTAGGAGTGAAGGTAAGGACCAAGACTGCCACCATCAAACAGGTAAATAAAGAGACAAAAGGGACAAAAGTCAGTGTGTAAATCAGTGATACTGTCTTATTCTATCAGGGGTGGCGCTGAATGGGGGTGTAAAGGTCTGAATCACCATCAAGTCCCCAAAGGTACACAGAGCACAACCATGTTTTTCCTCCTTTCCAAGAACAGCCCTGGAGATATAAAATCTTGGTAGGCGGTAACTTTTCTGCTCCATAAGAATGCAAGTCATAACAGATAGACTGCATCGGTGCACATGTGTTATTGCCTGCAAATGCATGGGTAAAATGGGTAATACTGTTGTAAGTATTAATTTCAGTAGTTTAGCTTTGCTGCCACAATGTTGCTGAGATATTCAAAGCAAATGTTATGAAAGCCTCAAAAGTTGTTCTGGAGGCCCAGATCTCAGTGCTTGTGTTGATATGTGAAACATCAGTATGGATGGTGCAGCAAAAGAAAAATTATCAGGTGCTTGTGTGAAGTAGATGGAAATGTTACGGATTCCAGTTTGTACCAGTTTTCATCTGATTCAGGTTTTCATGACGGGACTTGGGTAGGGTGGAGGTCACCGCTACAAGGGGGTCACTTCTGCTGGTGCAGAGTTTTAAGAGTGTGGCAAGCAGGTTTTGCTCATCACTGGCAAAAGTGCATAGCTATTGGTGCTGACTGTGTTGTGAAATAGTATTTTGTAGTTGAGGATTTGCACTATCAAATACTGTTATTGTGCTCTTCAGTGCTGTTGTAGTTTCATGGAAATAAATAGGAGCCATTACTTTCAGAGCTACCCATATACTTAGAAGATCGCATCCACACAGTTGCCAGTGTTGCTGTTCCTTCTGATAGCCATTTATTGCATGACCATGTTTTCTTACAGCCCATGAAGCTACACCTTCCTTTGGCTCGTGTATGTGTTTAATATGAGTAAGAGAAAATGACACATCATATTACAAATTTACTATTGTCGCACTATTAAAGGCAAAAGTCAACACTGTCAGAGCCCCATTTTATTATAAAAACCTGTTTATTGTAACAGTGCTTCTTAATTTCAGTGATGCAATAGCGTATAATTTCAGTATTGTATTATCTTGTGCCTACATGCATTAAACATAGCTAATCCACTAACATAAATCTGGGCATGATTTGTTTAAAGCCTTTGTTTGTAATCTGTTGCTGTGGGCAGGATCAATTATTATTTTAAACTTAAATAAAACCCACCGTAATAAAAATGCCAGAATAAGTCTTTTGAAATAAAGTTTAGATGTTGTTGTGATAGGAATTTTGCCATCGATGATCTCTTGTGTAACCATCAGCAATAGTGCAGGTGCTAAAATTCTCTGCTTTACGCAAATATAAACAAAGATCAAATAGTTTTGTGGTTACTTGTTTTAGGATAGTCTCAGAATTCCTTTTTCCATCTGCTTGCTTACAAGCAGAGCTTATAGCTTTAGTAGCACTATAAGGGCTCTACCTGAGAATACAAGCTTTCAGAATTAGTGCGATATGAGGCTCATTAATTCCACTTTGCTATTGTGGAACCATGAAAGCACAAGAGTTTAGTGTGTCTAAAGCAGTCCTATAGAAGACTTCTTGTAATGTCTGTAATGCTACTCATGTACTTACACCGCAATTTCATTTAAAAGGTGTGTAGATGTCAGAAACCAGTTACTTCTCTCACCAGAAAAACAGGGTTTTTTTTTTTGGTTTTTTTTTTTTTCTTTGATTATTTGGTTGATCTTCTGTAATAACAATGAGTTTAAAAAGTGTACTTGGAAAGCTAAACTTCTGGGTTGTAGACTTCACACCTATTTAGGTGCACAACCATAGAGCTCCCCCCGTGGAATGTATCAAATATGAAACTGAGCTGAGCTCCTTGATTATAGTTCTCCAGTTATATGATAGTGATAGGTTGTGATTACAGATATCGAAATGAATTGAATCTCAGATGCACTGTATAATACACTGATGCTGTTACTTGAATGAAATTGTAAAAATGCTGGGAAATGTAGAAAATGTAGATAGAAAATATGACAGATTGCCTTCTCTTGGAGTTTTCATTTGGGAGGATATGTGGAAATAAAAATAAGAGCATACAAGATAAAGTATGTGTTTATTCTTCTTAATTAATGAAATGGTTCAGTCTAGCTCCTTATCAGGCCAACAGCATCCTTCCTTTTTGTTGCATGTGTTGATCAGTGGGTTTGGCTCTAAACATGAAGATATTAAAGTAAGGATTAGGAGAGCTGTTATTTCAGAACATCCAGTTGTTTGGAGGCAGCTGCTTCAGCAAAAATCCCTGAGAGGCTGCCTTTCTTTGGGTACCTGGAAGCTTACTTTGGTTTTGGCTTTGTTTCCCTCCCTCAACTGCTTTCAGCATTAACGCTCCTTTGGTGGAATGACAGAGGCGTTGGGTGTAAATATAACACACACATTATCTATTAGTTTTCTGGCTTTGCTTACTCACTCTCTTCTTTGATGTTCAAGCACAGTGAAGACCATAAGCATCATTATTTTTAGCATTTTATTTATGAGGTGTGATTGATTGATTTTTTTTTTCCTTAGATAATATTGTCTTATTTGCAAGTGTTTTCAAGCCAGCTGTCATTAAAATAAATGAGGGTGCTTTTACATTCATTTGAATGGCAGTTGGTGTCAAAACAAAATTTGTTAAAATCTATTTTACCTTGTAATGAACCTTGTAACGCTATATTTGCTGCATAACCAAGAACATTATGAAAATTAACCACTGCACCTGCTCAGGATTTAATATTCCTTCTTGCATAGAAGTACCTCGCTCAATTCAGTTTTCACCACAGCACCCTAAGACTGGCTCTGTTTTTTAGGTTGCTTAGCAGACTTTAGTCATTTTGATATAAAGCTACCCTCCGTAGGGAGCTGAAACAACCAGACATCGAGTTGCAGTCATGTTTTGTGAGGTTCATTTAATGGATTTCGTTATTTTTTTCTCCCCTGATACTACATTGTGACAAATTTCAGGCCTCTGTGATCTGAATCTATTCAGGCAGTAACTCCAAAAATGTGTATTGAAAACAAAAGCATCAGCTCAACCTTACATCTCATAATGCTGCCTCAGAAAAAAAACACCAATAGCGTTTTGAGGCTAATGAATCCGTTCTCTAAATGAGATGTCACTGAGCAGATATTAAGTATATCAGAGTCATGACAAGTTTTTATGTATTTTAATCCCAAGACACGGTTGCTTGCAGCATGCTGAAGATTATATAGCATTTCTAAATACATCTAATCCCCAGAGTCACTGAAGCCTGTGACATTTTATAAGTGTTCTTATTAAATCTGCACAACTTCTGTCTGACTTGGTGTTGCCAGACTGCAAGCTGATAACGGTATGGAAGGGCCACGGCATGTTTATGAAGAGAAGTGAATAATGGGAAGAATTGAAATGAAACAGAAGTGTGCTTTAGAAGCGCGCCTGTATGTTGTCTTGGGGTCAGATTACATATGTATCTACATATGAGTATCTACATATGATACATATGTATCTACATATGAGTAGGACAGAAATCTGAGTGGACTAATTGAGCCTGACATAGTATGTTTGAGATGAAAAGAGTACAAGCAGATCTTGTATCTCCCTGGCTTCTGGTGCAGTTCACGGAAAGACCAAGACATAGAGTGTTATGAACCCAGCCAGCTGGCATGTTGCCAGGCACAGGGGCTTCCTTTATGGTGTTTCTCACCTGGAAGACTTCTAAAATGATTCTGGGCAAAAGAGAGTTTGGTGCCTTTGCAATACAGTCAACACAGACTTGGGGTTTAAGATCATTTTTTTCTAGACTGCATTTTTAATATTTTTATTAGAATAGCATTCTCATTTTACTATTAAGATGAAAGAGCTATCCTTATATCCTGCATTGCTAGTGGTGCCTACTCTTTGTTTATGGATCTGTGCAAGCTGTTCCTGTAGGAAGGATCATTTCTTTTAATTTTCTGCATGCAAAACAATTGTCTCACTACCCTTTACCTTCCAGGGTGGCTTCTTTTCTTCTTTATTTCTCAAAGTAGGTTTCAGTTTTCTTCTGATTGGTGGTTATGCTTATTTGTTTTAGTTTGATATAAAACTCTGGTAGCTGTGGAAGCATCTTGCATCTCTTTTAACTCCAAGGGTTTGTCCAGTGATCAGTTCTGTTTCTTGTCACTTCTTGGGACAGGTTGTGTATTGTGTTGATCTATAGCTATGCCCCACATTACTGCAGCTTTTCAGTCAGCTTGTAAACTGTAAGTGAAGGAATACATCTCTTCATCTCACAATCCAAATGACACAGTAACCCCACAGATTTTGCTCCAAGTTCTGTTGAGATTGATGTCTTTAGTTGATAGGACAAGGGGGAATGGTTTTAAACTGAGATAGAGGAGGTTTAGGTTGGATAGTAGGAGGAATCGTTTCACACAGAGGGTGGTGATGCACTGGGACTGGTTGCCCAAGGAGGCTGTGGATACCCCATCCCTGGAGGCATTCAAGTCCAGGCTGGATGTGGCTCCGGGCAGCCTGGTGTGGTGGTTGGCGACCCTGCATACAGCAGAGGGGTTGAAGCCAGATGATCATCGTGCTTCTTTTCAACCCAGGCTACTCTATGATTCCACAGTCTATTTAGTTCTTCTTAATTCCAGCTTTAGTCCTTTTCCTCATACTTTTACTCTTAGTAAGACCTCTGTAGCCCATGATATGGAACTGTTGGTTTTGTTTGTTTTTTAATTAACGCGCAGTCGAGGTTTCTGACATCAGCCCACTTTTTCTGTACATTACTAATAAATCAGTGTGGAACCCACAGTATCTCTCACCTTACAGAAGGCTGTACCAGTGCATCCCATTTGTTCAGAGCAAACTTAAAGTTCCATATGGAATCAGTTAAATAAAGGCTGCTTCTTGGAGGCCCAAGAATGAAGAGCAAAGATGAAACTTAAGGGGCTAAAGTGACACTGCTTGAAGCCTGAAAGATCAACAGCTGGAGACTTTAACTTGTTTCACGCATGGTTCATAACCAAAAGATAGTAGTTCTCTTTATAAGAGCTGTAAAGCAGTATCGGCCTCATTTATTAGCTGCAATACACTGCACTTTATGAAGGCAGAAAATGAATAGATGCCAGAGAATTCCTAGACTTCCAGCAGTGGTGTTCCCTCATTAAGTAACCGGGCACAATAAATTGGGTTAAAGAGGGAGAGAATGTTTTGTTAGTCCTCTGAGGAGATCTGACTTGGTTATGGAGTTTAAAAGATTTTATTAAGTGGAAAGTATTTTCACTGTACTTCATGGGGTGTTGCTTTTTTTTTCCCAAAAAAGCTTAGTAGTGCAAGTAGAATTTCTGCAGAAATTCTTTCCTTCTTCTCTGCTTTTTTCCCTTGTTTGAACTCTTGTTCTTCCGTGAAACTAAAATGTTGAGATATTTTATTAAATCCACAGTCAGTAGTTGTTAGAAATATAACCTATTTCTTAAATGTGGAAAACTTTTATGCCAGAATGTGTTGTTTTAGATAAACACACAGGTATGCACACAAACTAAGATGCTGCATAATGCGCTATTATGGGTTTGTTACATTTTTTCCTCCTCCAAAATCACCTTATAAGCTCTGGAAAACAAAATGTTAGGGAATGAAGGGAAATAATGCTATGCTAAGACAGTAAAATAATTACCATAATGATAACTATTGGAAGTCATAAGGCTTTCTGAAATTCTCTTCCCTTGCATTTGATCTGTTACCATTCATCATACCGGTGAACTGTGTTTTAATGGTCCCAGTCAATTTGCTCCCTCTTGTCAGAAAGCACAGCACGGAACAGGACTAAGCACGGACGATGCGTGGACTCTGTACCATCTGCCGAAGCATAACTAGATTAGGAGCGGTAGTCCTCACAAATTGGAGGGTTGTTGTAAGATGTGTCCTTTGAATAAAATTAGTTTTTGCCCGAATTTGATTATGCACATGAAGAATGATTATAGGCAAGTCCCTAGACTGAAAGAGATTAATTACAGGCCTATTATTAGTAGCTTCTTTTGCATAATCCCATTAGTTCAATCATATGTTCATTTTCCCCCATATGTGTTGGAGAATATTTACTAATTTTATGTAATTGAATACACTGCATTTTGTTTCATTGTGTTAGTTTATTTTAGCTTTATTTGCCAACATCATTTAGGTCTGTTCTCCCTCTCCAAAGGTGGATTTATTTTCTTCTGATATTACAAAGCACATCTTATTGCAAGGAACAATTGACTACGCAGAGAGTTAAAACTCTCTGCTGGTAGATGGAGGTTATTAAAAAGCAAACAAAGAAGCATGAGTGGTGAGGTTTGGTGCTTTATGAGATTTGTCATTTACAGTTTAACAATTAGACTGCGTATCTGTTAGCTGCTCTGTCACAGTGTCACAGTTGGGTTTGGATGTGGACATAATGAACTGGACTGGTGATTAACAGTGTAGTGTAGGGGAATCTTCTGTTGTAGGCACTTGCTGAGCCAAGGTTCTTGAGGAAAAGCAGGAGCTTGGTGTCTTTAGTGTTCCCCAGTTTGCATGTTAATTCTTGATAGTTGGAAATGCTATTTCTGGGTTTGGTGAAAAGCTCTTCCCTTGAGAATAGTCCTGGTGCCTGGTTCTTTATTTAGGTGTTATTTCCTTTTTCTTTCTTTATTTCTGTCTGTCTGTCTTTCTTGTGCTGCAAAAAACGAGACAAAGCTTCATTAAATACCCTTTTTTTCTCCTCCTTTCTTTCACCACACAAATAATTGTGAATCTTCTTCTTTCCACTTATTACAGTGTTCCTATTTGTGGATGAAAATTACAAAAACTATATCAAGATTAATCAGAATCTAACAAAACTGTTTGCAAGTGATTCTGATTTGGCAGAATTTTTATGTCAGGTAGAACAGAAGCCACTGGTCTCTCGCTCTTGAAATTTCAGTGATTTCTTAGCTAGTAAAGTAATAACTGAATGTTGTTAGCTCTGGGGCAGCTTGTTTCCAGAGCGCTCTAGTATTAAAGGGAGCAAACAAAGAAAACCTCTTGCTTACTCTGGCTTAAAAATGTTTTCAGAACACACCTGGCCATCCATCAAACCAAGAAGCTTTTCTGTTGCTTGCTTTTCCTTTGGTGAATAGAACCTGTCAATTCATGTAAATGGGAGGAGAGAATCTATTCCTTGTCCTCAGCAATAAAATCGAACAGTTCCCAGACTAAACTCCCTGTAAGTTTTCTCGGTACATAGAAAATAATTCAGAATGAATACAAAGCTTCCCACTTGTTTTCCAGGGTACAAGCACAGGTAATATACCACGTACATTAGGCACATACTGGAAAGGATATGTCTGTGGGCATGTACTATTATGAAACAGATAATCAAAGTCAAAATCTAAGTTTGTTGATGCACTAGAAGGAGGAGAGATAAAATGAGGAATAAAAGGAGTTACGTTTTGTCTTCCACATACAATTCTCACCCCTGCTTCCCTTCCAGAAAGGGGCTTGGAGGTGATCTTTCCTTTTACAGTCAGCGCACAGTGAAAGTCATATCGGTGGCACCTGAGCTCCTAGAGAAGGAATGCTTATGCTGGTGGTTTGGTTCCTCATTTTCTCGGAGGGAGAACGTTTTGTCTGCTGGCTTGGCTCATTTGAAGCTCTGTGCATGATAAAACAAGATTATTGTTTCAAGCAGTCCTAGTGGCATCTCCATAGGAAAGAAGGCTAGCTGCCTTCTTCATTTCCCCGTATCACTGTTTTAAAGGAGAAGTTATTTCTTAACCTGAAATGTCTCTGAAGCTTCTTGTCTGAAAGATAAAAGAATTCTCATTCCCTAAGTATTTTTATGTAGGTCACTGCAAAAGTAATGCGTCCTGTTTTATTTCCATGGAAAATACCACACATACAAAGAGCATAATAACACTTTATGATAGAGCAATTTTATGCCCCTGTCATGGGCACAGGTAAATCTAGGTAACCCATGACAGAAAACAAAGGGATTTCTTTCTCTCTCTCAGAGCACAGCTAGCTAGCTCTGACTTTTACAGCGCTTGCCAGCTATGAGTCTGCTCTCTATTTTCAGAGCACTGCATTGGGGATTCAAAGCCATCATGTTCTTCGGAACTTATTGTCCCCTTTTTAATTTTTTGATGTCTTGTTATGGAATATATGGATTATACAACCAAGTGAGGGCATGGATGGATACACCTGCCTGGTGTACTTCTATGCAATGTGGGATGATGTGAATTTTGACACTTGCATCCCAGATGGAATAGTTAATTTTACAATGGGTAATTTCACAGCAGCAAATTTTACAAAACCATGACACCCAGCTAAGTAATACTTGACCAGGATGTCAGTCCAGAGTTAGCTCACTGATCTATAGATAATAGATTATAGATAAGCAGTAAGTAATCTCAATGTAGACTTGTGACATAAGAGAAAAAACGGTGGGAGGGGAACAAACAAGGAACAGATGAAAGTGGTAGCAGTTGCTCTTGCCTGATCAAAGCCTTGGTCTTGAGTGTGGGTATGTACAGAATTAAGGCCTAGGTTGCCGCTTGGGAAAACATCTAAGCCTGACCTTAACCACTTGAAATGAATTATTATGTCTGTGCAAAATGTTCTTATAAGTAAGTACGGGTTTACCGAACAACATGCTTTTGCCCCACCTCCTCTCCCACCCCCCCACCCCCCCCCCATTTAATCTAATGAAGCACATCTTCAAAATCAATATTGCTCGAGGTGGAATAGAGATACCTGCAGAAGAGCATAATCCTGGAGGGACTGGAGAGTTCCCAGGTGTGGGTTGGGGATTTCAGGCAGTCTGTTTTAATTCAATTCAGTTACTACTGGCTTCTTCTGTAGCAGAATAAGAAATCTTTCCAGTATTAGAGGGAACACAGACCCAAGTCTAATTTGTCTCTGTAACTCTACTTGTAAGTGCTTTTTTTTTTTCTAGTGTAAGATAAAGGCTTAACAATATATCAGATGATGACTTTGCCACCTGGACATGTTAAATGTCACAGTTTGGTGTACTGTTCTTTACCTTTTCTTACTCTTTGTAACTGATTGCATAACTCAAGCTGAAATGACCAGGAGACTGAGGGATTTTTATTTTTCAGTAGTATATGTTCAAAAGCTGAAGCGCAGATAATGTACAGTGTAATGGAAATTCAATTACCCTGAGAGAAAAATTAACTCTGGGAGAGCAAGGGCTAAACTTAACGCCAAAGAGGAGCTTAATCTTTTAACTGAGGCAGCATGAGCAAAGCTGGGCCCCTTTTCAGAGCACTTATGATCAGGGAGCTTCACTCCACCTATGAATTTGACATTTAGAATCAGAGTCATAAAGGTTAGAAAAGGCCACTAAGGTCATCTAGTCCAACCGTCAATATATCACTATCTGTCTGTTGATGTAGTTACTGTTTTTAATGCTCGTTAACAAGGGAAAAAGCACCAATATAATGAATGTAATCTTCCACTGTATTATTTTCAAAAGTCACACAGAGAAATAATTGAATTTCTCTTCTCACATTTAGAATAGCACTGCACAGCACTATATATATATATAACAGGGAACTTATATATATATAACAGGGAAATTTGCATGATATAAAGCAATGTGATATGAGAAGAGATACTTCTGTTTTCTAGCAGTAATCCTCACTTGAAAATTCCCAAATCCAAGCTGGTGGGAAAAAAGTTGAATAACATCTTCAAATGAAATGCCTTATTATTATAAAAATAACTTGTGGTAATTCTATTTACACTGTTATAAATATCAGAATTCTTTCTCTTTTGTGTGATCTTTTTTTTATTTTTTTTTTCCTTTTTCCTTTGTACTTTGGGAATTTTCTGGGGGCTCAGCATCACGCTAATACAGATTTCAGTGGAAGTAGTAATGAGCTGACATAGAGGGCTTCTAAAAATCTCCTTGTCTATCTAACATAAAATTTCTTGGGTCCCTTACTGCAATTAGGGCAATACGAGGAGGCTTTTTACATGCGTGTCATGCCAGGCAGTCTCAGTTTGCTCTGCTTGCACGGTCTCTTCTGCACTAATGGAGATTTGGGGATTTTTTCTTTTTTAAAAAGTGAATTTTGACACAAATTTCTGAATTTAGCAGCATTATTCATAGTGAAATGTGGCTTCTGTTTTACGGAATTAGACTTTAAGTTGATTTATCTAAAGGAAGTAACATTTCTTTTTCCGTCATGATGCCAGAACGAGATATAATTCATGTTATGTTAAATGATGAGTAAGTAGACTCCTGTCTTGGAGATAACAAATCTATCTAGATGATGATTTTTTATTTTATTGCATAGAAAGTCTCGTGGTTTGAGAAACTATAATTTAGCCATTCATTGTAACTCCCGGCCTGCTTTGAAAGTCCAACTTTACAGATGTGGCAGCTCAGAATGTCTTTGGAGATCTTCCAATTCAGCCATCAAATAAACCTTTTTCCTTTTAAACCAGCTGTTTAGGAAGCAGAGAGAAGCGGGATGTTTTATGATGCTGATTAAAGCAGTAATCTAGTGTCTGCTTTCTTCAACATAAGAAAGATAAGCTGATGAAATAGGGACAAGCAGTGAAATTATCGCCTCAGGTTAACAAATCTGCAATCAGTTCTATTTTTTAAAATTTTTAAGACCCGCTGAACAGCTATATTTTAGTCTAACCAGATGTTTAAGTGTTTTAGTTTAATCATGCTACATATTTGGTGACGAGCAATTTCAGCACTTGAAGGCCTGACCTTGAGTCTGAAAATCAGATCTGAATACAAACTCGGTGTTTAAGGAATGACAACTCAGATGTTAATTATGATTGCTTTAGCATCTGCGATCTGTAGTGAAGTCTTTAGAAGTAAGTTGATTGCATTTCACTCAAGTAATCTGTCCAAATGTAAAATTACAGGCACGTGGCTACAGATGTTTTAATTTAGTATAATATTTTGACAAGTTTTAAGGTCTTCCTTTCTGGAGGTTTTGCTGTTATGGTAGCTTCTTTTTTTGTGGCAATTTCTTGGTAAAAATTACACTTAAATGAGTACTAACAATATCTGCATATTGTCTACTCTTGTAGAATCACATAATCATTAAGGCGGGGGTGGTGGAGTCTCCTTCTCTGGAGATATTCAAGACCCGCCTGGACGCCTACCTGTGTGACGTGGTGTAGGGAGCCTGCTTTGGCAGGGGGGTTGGACTCGATGATCTCTAGAGGTCCCTTCCAACCCCTATAATTCTGTGATTCTGTGATTCTGTGAAGGTTGGAAAAGGTCACTAAGGTCATCTAGTCCAACCATCAGTCTATCACCGTCTGTATTTTGATGTAGTTACTGTTTTTAATCCTCGTTAATAAGGGAAAATGCATCAATATAACAAATGTAATCTTCCATTGTATTATTTTCAAAAGTCAGGCAGAGAAAGAATTGAATTTCTCTTTTCACTTGGGTAATTTCCCATCTGGTTGCTCTTGTACTTATATATGAGAGTTAAACACTAATAATAGTAATTAGATGAGTTCTGTGTATGTGTATCCTCAGACCAGCTTAAGTGTGTCCTGATCCTCTTTCAAAGGGAAGTGGATAAGTGTTCTTTATGAATGGATGGCAGATCACTGCAGAGATGTAGCATTCCCGAAATGTGTGATTTCCAGCTGATGAAGAACTTTGCTGTTTCTGACACTGTTCATAGTTTCTTCCATCTCTGTAAGCATTTAAGATGAGCCTGTTTCTCTTCAGAAATACCCCCTAATCCGAACATGTAAAAACTAAGTCATCTGAAGGTAAATGGGTGCATCACCTGCAATCACTGTTTAAAATATGGTCAAAAACCTGTTTTTAAAAAAGGAAAGGGAAGAAAATCTCATTTCTAGACATGTGGGCAGCAGAATACGTTGCAAGTGTTGATTCAGGTGCAGTCTTCTGCTCTAATCCCATACTTGAGGCTTCCCGGGCTATAACGTGGGGGTGTCATCAGCCATCCTTACTGCTTATTAAAGGTAGAGAGAATTAAAAGTTCTTCAATGTGCTATTTTATTCTGAAATGTCAGAACTGATGAATATTCCCATACCCAGACACTGCATCAGGTTGTTACATTAGCATGCAGAATAGGCTAAAGAGATACTGATTATCTTTGTGGAATAAGTTTTCCGTGACAGATCAGAGTCTACAGATTGCTGTAAATTCATGTTTAGTAGGACCAGAACTTTGGTGTTTAAGTTGGCATGGGCAAGTCTGAAGCAAGCATAAACAGCACAGTAGTACGCAGTGTGTTATCCACGGTGGTCCTCAAATGTACGGCTGTGTCTGTATATATGTGAGGTACTTCCATCAGCGGTCGTTTGAGATGTTGTTATCTAAGCTGTGCTTCTAAAAGGATTTGCGAGTATGATGGATTCCCAGACAGTAAGATCAAATGCTGCAAGGAAGGTGTTTAATGTACTAAAAACAAAGCAGCACTTTCCTATGAACTGAAGAATTGTACGTGGCAAAGTGAGTGATGCTGGCCTTGTACTCAAGGATGCTGGCAGCGAGCGCAGTGCATTACAGCAACTCAGACAAATACTTGATTTTCACTCAACCCAGGCAGTGCTGTAACTTTACATACAGGTTGAATGTGTCTTCCCCACGGTGATATCACGTGATAAGAAATGCTATTTGTACTTGGGGCAAACAACTTAATATTCAGTCTCTTTTAATGTAGATTGCCTGCAAAAGCTTAGAAAGGAACAAAGAATAGTTGACTGAGACTGACTGTAATTTTTTTGGTGCATGCATTTATGCTTTTTTTTCAAAAGCACTGCATTTAATTTGAAGATTAATTCAGTTGAATTATTTACCTGGATAGACATAGGAATTTTTCATTATCAAATCATATATATATAATATAAACCTGTGTAAAAAGTATCAATTGCAAAAGTAACAGCTGCATGTAACCATTTCAAATGAAACTATGGAAAATAATGGTTAATATAATGGTATATTTTGCTTAGGGATGAATGCATTGGGCATTGGAAGCATTCTGCCCGTAATCACTTTGTGTCAGTTGAATATGTGCACGTAGCTCTGTGTGTTTTGGAGTTCTTTGGCTTACTTACTGATGAGTGCTTAGAAAACTACAGTTACTACCTTTTTGTAAGTGTTAAATAGCTTGGTTTAGCTGTTTTATTGTTGAATTGGACCCTGCTGTTAGAGGTCACTAATTCTAATTAATTACATCATTAATGAATCAACTTACTGTTCTGATTCCAACTCAGCTTGGAACCCCAAGATAGAGCAGTTTTTGCATGTTGGCTTTAAGAAATCTTCCATTCAGCTGAGCAGATGTGCGCATCATAATGTTTCTGCTTTGAAAAAACAAATGCATTTCTTAACCCAACAAAAGTTTACACTTCAGCTTCTGTAGCTTGGCAACAAGAAAGGAAACTTACAAGTTCTGAGCATCACCTAATTTAATGCTTCAGTCCTTTACAAACGGTACTCTGTGTGACCAAGAAGAAATAGGAAAAGTCAGTGACTTGAACGGACTGTTCACTATGGACATTTGTTCACCGGAGCAGGAGCCTGCTGCCTAAGCTGTATTAAGGTGTGCAGTACGTGTTAAATTGCAGTGAGCAGCGATGGTCACACTAGAAATTAATGGAAATCAAAATAAACACATTTAAATTCCACACTTTATGCGTCACCAACGTTTTCCTTCACATCTGGGGTGTGTTACCTAGAAGCCACCAATTGTAGGTAGACTAAAAAGAGAACAACCGTATAGAAAAGCACCAGAAAGAAATGAGCAGTTCCTTGCCTTCTTTTTATTTGTTTTTGTTTTGTTTTGTTTTGTTTTTCTTTTTTTCTTGGCATCAAGAAGGGAAAGCACATAATCCTAAACAAACTTGCAGGAGAGCTAGGCTGAAGAACTTCTTAACAAACAGAATGTTCCATCACCTAAAGAATATGTGCTGTGCGGAACCGCTCAGGTCTATTCTCATGCAACTAGTGTGCAAACTGCATGGAAGTCTGCAAAAACATTGCTTGTGGTAAAATTTGTAGGGTTGTGTGACACTTAGTGAGCGCAGAGCAGGGGAATTCCAACTACTCAGCACCTGTGCTACGGGAGGTCAGGCTGGGAGCCCCAAAACTGCTCCAGCTTAGAAGTGTCTGTAGTTATTAGTTCCCTTTCATCACACTGAATAACTTATCTGTTGGTGGCCTAAGCTCACTTTTTGGGTTACATCTCAAATTGCACCAGGCGTGAAAGGTAACTGAATACAGAAAGCTCCAGAGTTTGGTATTTTTACTAGTTAGCACGTTATGAAGCAGTGGGTATGTATGTGCTACATCCACTGATGTTTTATGTGGCTTTGATATCTCACATTTGTTTTTTTTCTGAGGCAGGTATTTTACCTTCTATCTTGAAATAAACATAGAGTTGCTCTTTTATTCTTTCAGTCTGAGGAGAGCTCACTTGAATAACAGAAACCTCACCTAGTAGTTATAAATGCAACTGCATATTGCTAGGTGTTCATATATTAAATAATCTTTTAAGCTTTTAGAAATGGTTTTTAGACTTTGTTAGTTTTGCTGTTGCGGTACCTAAAAAACTCTCTCTAAAAGACTTTGCTCTTTTTTATAATCCAGTTGACGAGGCAAATGTATAAAAATCCTGCTAATGTAAGCTGAGATGTGTCCCAAATGAGCTTGCTTCCCTAGTAGGAAAACCACAGAGCACTTAATAACCCATCAGCCTTCCTGAGAAAATGTGTAACGATATTATGTTTGCTCTGATTTTTCTTTAATCCTTTCAGAATTTTGCATTAGACTAGGGGACTGTATTCACTCTTGTGTGTTTCCAATAGGCAGAGCACAAAGTTGGATAGAAAGTACTCAGGTTAAACCGATCCTACTGAAACTCAGAAGCGAGTCTGTGTAATTTAGCAATGTAGTAAAGGAATGCATCGCCTAGAGGTTACTGAATTTTTGCAGATGGAATTAGGGAAGTGCTGCCTTCAGTGAATCTGTTTGTTTTTCACGTCCACGTGTAACTGCCCCCTAGGAAGAAGCATTAGTCCTTCCAGCTGTACCTGTGAACTGATTAAGTGCTTTTGCTGTGCAAAGTGGAACTCACCCTAGAGCGGCCAGGTATGGAAAACAGTGGGAACAGACTGCCAGCAAGAAATCCCCTGCCCTGTTGTAAGTTTAGGAGGTTTCAAAGATGCTCGCCAATAACAGAGCTTTCTAACTCTCTTGATGCTGCAAAATTCTGCTGCATTGTGCAGCACAACTGCTTTAATGCAGTCTGCAAAATGGTGTTCATCAAGGTAGAACTTGTATGAGAAGCATGATTTGCAATTCAGAAGGGTAGAAAGCAGCCCAGGACGGGTGTTCAGAAGGCTCCACGGGAGGTCCTTCTGCAATGTATGTGGCAAGTGCTAGTGAGTTGGTTCAAATTTTACTGCATGAGACAGAAAATAGCTGCGTTGTGGAAAACTACAGCTGTTAGGAATTGCAAAGTGGCCTCTCTCTGCCCCAAAAGGGCCAGTTTGGTAGTAGTTGTAGGCTTATTTTCTGAATTCATTGTAATTCTGCACACATGCAGGCACACAGAACTTGAAGATACAGGCTTCATGAACTGATTACATTTCCCAGGGTGGGGACTCGGTGCTTATTTATTTTCTCATTTATTTTGTAACTTTTTGTTCTCAGTTGTGCGAAGTTTTTCTTGTAGCAGATAAGGGAACCATAGCTTTACCAGGTGCCTTAGCTGAGAATGATTCATACTTATTACATAACTGGGGAAGCCACTGTAACTTTTAGTCTTATCTCTGCATCTTTTCTATGCATCGTTTTCTGGCTAATAGCAGGGAGAGGATATGGGTTGAGATGGTCCCTTGTTCTGCTCCAGTATAGATGTTTCTTCTCATGTTGGTAGAAGACTGTAAACCTCACCTGAGGATGAATCAATCCATCAATCCTATCTACAGTCCTCCTGACAACCCTCTGTGAGAATTGTTATATTATCTTTTATTATGCATTCAGTAACAAACTCTGCCTGGATATGCTTAGAGTATCTGCATTATATACGTGCCTTTGTGTCCATCAAGCAATGAGCAATATAGAGTGATTTGGCAACAGTACACCTTTATTTTTTCTGTACATTCAGGCATTCGGTACTGTTGGAGTTCCGAGCAGAAAGGAGTAAAAACTGCATGAATAATAAGCTAGAATAAGAAATTAATTCTAGTCACACTAAACTCAATGAAAATTTGCTAGGCAAGACACAGCAAGTGAAAAATGAGACATCTCTGCTTAACGTATTGTTAAAATCTTGTCTTGAATAGTAATTAGTATGCAAGGAAAAATGGAAGCAAGTGTAAAGAGCTGTTCTTAACAGACTAGTTTTAAAAGCATCACAGACTACTTTATGTCTAAATAGAAATGGTTTCTCATCAGAGGGCCCTCAGTTTATTCAGCTTCTTGACTGCACAAGAACCAGTTTTAGGTGACCAAGTGGTATGACACACATGGGAGAGCCACTCTGCTTCTTCATTGTGTGTTTTCGAAGTCTGAATTACCCAGTAATCACAAACAGCTCTCATTTCTGTGTTTCTCCCGTACTGCAGTTCTGCTGGCATTAATATATCTAATATTCTTTTGTTAGAAAGGCAAACATTCTTTGCTAGGCTGGAAAATGAGCAATGGAAAGGCAAGCATTGGTTGCATCTCGCTGTGTAGTTTCTAATAAACGGGAACAATTCCTGGAGAAGTTAACTTATGGTAACGATTGGAGAACCCTGCATGTAGAGATTTCAGAGGAGAATGTCTTTAAATGAACATGTGAAACGAGGATCTGGTTAACTGAACTATCTTTCAAGATGTTTTGAATCAGCAGGCCTCTATTTTATTTTGCTTTCTTTTTAATCAAACGACTATATTCACTTAAAATCTGTTGGGCAAACCTACCAGGAGAGAATTACTCTGAATCAAAATGATAATGGAAAGTGATGAGGGAAAAAACAGTACAAAACTGATGTAATAACCTTTAAAGCAATAAACAGAAATCTCAAGCAATTCTTTTTAATCCTGTTTTCCTTACAATTGCATCATATACAGAAGGAAACAGCACATTACTGCAGTCTATTGCATGTCTAACTCAAACCAACGGCGCAATTTAATTTATGTCATTAAGTCTTATTCAAATAGACAGTATTTTCCCACTAGGGGAATATTTACATCTGCTTGAAATATGAAGTAATGAGTTTAATCGAAATAGGAAGGTGTAATATATTGTAAAGGTATTTTGTGTACCAGTAGAATTTCCAGTCAGCCTTACTTTGGCAATTAGCGGATCTGCCATAATAGGCTACAATGGGGATGAGTATTACACAGTTTGTGTTGGATAGAAGGGTCACAGCAATACATTTGGTGCGTGATTTTTGTTTGTTTGTATATGAAGACCAAATGGATGGTAAGAACTGTTACCTCGGTCTCAGCAATGCATTTGTTTTTTTATGAAGGCACACTTAAGTGGCAGCATTTGCCTGTAGTTTATGGGAAGGTTTAAGTTTGAAGTACAAAAAGATGGTTTTATCTGATTATTTTTTGGAGTTGAAATCTGAGTTGGTTGTTGTGTTTTCCTTCTGGTAGCAAGAAACGATTCGGAAACGCAGATCTAACAACAAAAATAAGGCACCACCATTTTCATTTTCTGTCCCATAAAGCATTTGCATATCCAGTACTATAGATCCTTCCCCGTTCGTGGACCTATCTTATTTGACCTCGAATACCTCTTTGCATATTCTTTATAATTTGGTTGTAGTGGCTTTGTTCTCTTATCTCCCAGTAGTACCTGCTGTGGCTCTGCTATTCCACCTTGCCTTTATTAAAAATAAGAAAGAGACTCATTTCATTTGAGCTCTGTTTAGATTATTTTTATTCTCCTCTTTAACTTCATACATTTTAATTCTTGTTGCTCTCTGGGACTGGACAAAGGCATTCTGCAGAAAGTTCTGTTCTACATATTAGGAAAGGAACCGCCAGGTTGTTAAAAAAACCAGCAAACCAGTTTTTTGGCTCTTCAGAAGAGCAAACAAGCCCCGAATGAGCAAAATCAGCTCAAACGCAGCTTTATAGTGTAGACTCCCTACTCCTGGCTGAAACCTATGGGAAAAGCATATGTTTTATTTACATGTGCAGAATTTGAAACTGGCAGGAGTTTATTGAAACTCAGAAGAGAGCTGGAGCAGAGCTGGTCATATACTTAGTTGTTAATTCTAAATCCATGGGTTGATTTGCAAGAGTTTCATCCACCTTTATGGTTAGAGTAATGGATAACTTAATTTTCTGCTTCTGTAGCATCATCCCTGCAAGTATTGCATTTACTTGAGGGCCTGCTGAAAAGGGCAGGGTTAAGAACACCCTCAAGTTTATGGGAATGAGGAGATGGGATGTACAGACAGATAGGTGTACTATATGTCCCAGGCATGTGGTGTTGCTGTTATGGGAGACTCATTTTTGCACAGAGGCGTGGATTGTCACGAGAACGGGCCACAAATACTGTTTCTCTGAGAACCTGCCGGTGACCGAAATGGCCGTGTTGAAAGGGGAGCCTCAAGGACCTAATAGCAGGAAGAATGAAGAGGGAGGAAAACTAGTGAGAGGGGGAATGAGTGAGATTTGGGTAGTTTTGAGCTCAGGAGAATCCCAAGCATTTGAAATGTACTGAGAGACACCCTTTAACCCCAAGGCAGGATGGTAATGATATTTTTAATTCTTTAATAATTACTATTTAATTATTATTAGCACTTCCTGTAGTGTGCATCACCAACTGTCATTTACTGCCAGTTCTCTATTTCTTTATCAAAATTGTTATGGCCTCTTTTATGGGTATTTGTACTCATTTGTTGGATGAAAAGGTTTGGACAGGGATGTGCAGTGTGAGTACAGCGATGCTATTTCTCCAAACGTTTCGAGTTTTTCCCTCGAAGTGAAATCTAGAAGAGAAGATGGAGCATCTAGCAGAAACTCTGGAATAGCAATAACTGAAGTTTCACTTTTAATTCAGTGTTACTTTACTGTCAGTCTCTGTTTTAACCTTATTAACTGGAAGAGATGGAACCGCCATGCAAGAGATAACAGAAATAGATGGCACTTGAACTCCCCGCTAGTATCTTTGTGAATGAAAGAGCACTTCTGAAGACAGAGTGCAGCATTCGGATGACAGATCCTGTGATAGCCGGGCACTTCTTAAACGGTTCAGCTCCTGCGGGGTCACAGCTCCGCAGCTGGAAATAAGGTAGCATTCCTGGTGGGTCAGGAGTTCTCCTGCCTTAAGTCATCTTCTGTTCCTGGCTGACGGTTCTGTAATGGAGTTAAAAGAGCAGCTGTAAGGGTTCAGTAGAGACCTTTTTGTTTAGAAGTTGCACTACTTAGAGGAACAAATATTCTGCTGTCAGGACAGTGTAACGTGGCACTATCTTCCCAAGCTAAGGACAGGGGAACAGTTACAGAAAAAAAGGATGAGAAGTGGAAATGGCTAGCAGCTCAGTGAGCTGCACTTTCAGTGTAGCACAGTCAAAAATACTGACTTTGCCATTTTCAGATAAATACGGGCCTGGAGCTAACAGGCCGTGCCTGTGCTTTCCTGGTGCCTCTCCCCATCATCCAAGGTGTTTACGAGTCACTTACTTGAAGTGAAATTTTCTTTTCACCTTAGATTATGCCTTTGCAGACTGTAATTTCATGCCAAGCACTTCTGTGGATGTTTGGAGCTTAGCTGTTAATCCTACTTTGTTTGCTTTACTATTCTCCGTCTCACCAGCTTGATATTAATAACACAGAGACCAATAACAGTGGAGACATCACTCTCGCAAGTTCACTGGAAAGTTCTCCTGGAGAACTAAGGAACAAAGTTAGTGAGATCTGTGCGTGGTTTGTTTTTCCAGCTATAAGCAATTGGAAGAAGGGAGTGGCTGACTGGAGCATTGGAAGGGCACAGGTTTCCTAAGATTGCAGTCTGCCTGTGGGTTGCCTGCAGTGGCATTCAATTGCACACGGTCCAGTAATTGCTGTTTTCTATGTTCTTAGTCCCTCTGGGCTTTGTTTGGTGTTTCCATGCTGGATTGTCTTCCCAACAGCGGGCAAAGGTACTTAGGTCACATTTAACCCCTGCTGTCAACCCCATAATCTTCCTATTGAAATCTGTAAATACTTGAGGAGAGCCTGGCTTTCACTGCAGCATACAAAGCTGTGACTATTGGTGTGCCCCACATGTTACTCATTGTGTCTTATGCAAAGGAGAGTTGTGTAAGTTGCAGGGTCCTTTAGTCAGAAGTCAATCATGATGGTGAAATTTCTGCCTGGTTTTAAAACTTGACATTAAATACGTATGCTTGGTAGATTGGAATCTGTCCGCTTTAACTGGATGAAACTCCTGTTTAACGCAGTGGGAAGTGATACTGCAGAAAGCTGAAGTGTGGTTGTAAATGCTTGTGAAAATAGTGCTTTTCTTTTCAGAAATTAGCGCAGTATGCTCCAGAAGGTAGAGTTTTCCCTTATAAAACATGCATGACTTATATTAGCCACTGTTTATTGCACATGTGGTTTGTACTCTAGCGTTAGCTGAATAATTCAAAATTGCAGATGCGAGTCCTTAAGTCTGTCTTCTATTGTTTCATCAGAAACTGACCTCTACTGAGTCTGTTTGCAAAATGGACTCACTGAAAAGCAACTGCAAACTTCAGCTAATAGACATGACTTATTTGGCAACTGTAAGCGGCTTGGGGGAACAAAAGGAAGTTCTTACAGCATTTCCAGAACCTTTGATCGAAAGTTTGCTCACAGCAGAACTATTGTTACATGTACACAGGCAGTGATATTCACCATGCGAACAGGGAACACCAGAAATTTGGTACGTCTCTATTAGAACTTTTACCATTTAGAGGAACACTCTCCAATGGCTGTTAAGGTGAAAATCAGAACTGCGGGACTACAAAGATTAGGCTCCCTCCTGTAATACTTTGGAAACTTTTTCCATGAACATGAGTGCATCTTTGAGTGTGGGAAGACAGAATGTCTCTTCCACTTGCAAAATACTTTACAGTTGCTTACTTTTATTTCCCTGTCGGTGAAATACGCTCTGGAGACTTGAACTAAGGATTTGTTGTTGTAGCTAGCGCTTACAGTACCTTCTGGAAGTTTCTGCTCCATGCTGTGTGCAAGTACTCACCATATATCCCTTAATGCCACATCCTCATGGTAGGTCAGGTTGATGGCTGATCTTGATCATCTTGGAGGTCTTTTCCAATCTAGACGATTCTCTGAATTTCCCTGCAAGATATTGCTATCTGTTAAAATGGTGACACTGAGGCAAGGCCAAACACAAATACACGCTGCCATATGTGGTTTTGTTTCACCAGAAGAAGAATATCTTTAGCCTCGCTGATGAACAGAACTAGTCTGTCATCAGCATGACAGGCACTGATTACAGGTGAAAGCACATTATTTGGGAGCCGGTGTTCCCTCAAGACTCAAGAGAAAATAATTTTGCTCTTGATACCAGTGTAGTGGTGACACTTAACACTGGGGCTGATTTCTCACATTGCATGAGTCCGTCTGCTGAGCCCAAGCTGTGCACGTAGCCGTCCGTCTGCCAGGCTGGTTCTGCTGGGGCCCCCCCGATGCTCTCAGGGTCTGGAGAGGCTCAGAGCTGTGAATTATTCATTCACGCTGTAGGGGTGAGGTGAGAGCCACTCTGAATTTCATGCTAATTCACGGGCACAGTGCTTGTTGTGTAAGTCTGGCAGCATGGGTGTGAAAGTCAACATTCCCATTGCCTAAGATCACCATTCCACTGTCTCACACACGCTACTTAATACTATTATTCAGCGTTATGACAGCAATTTTACAGAACTGGAAGCTAAAGGGCAGGTTGCATTTCCCTGTACGACTTTTAGAAAAACTACGATTCCTGAATACATCTAAGCTTGACAGCTCTGTACTTTATTCCTGCCCCCAGTTAGAGCAAGTGTCTGGGTGTGAAATAACAGAGCTAGCTGTCAAAAACAATGCTTAGGGTTGTATCTAATGAGAAGTAAGGGCTTGCCATTTTGTCTTCTTTCTGATTAAAATCAGGTGTAAAGTGAAAATTAAGTTGTGGAATATAACATGTCTTCTGTAGGTTCTATACCTGTATTTAATTTAATTTATAAATATGTATGAAATGTAGATAAATCTGGATAAAACACATACTTGATGCTACTTTTATATAGCGAATCTATGTTTAAGGAGCAGATCTTTTAGGTGTTATTTAGTTGTTCTGTTAAAAGGCTGCCAGCAGTTAACCTCCCCAGGTCTTTTCTGAAGGCCAGTGATGAATCGCAGGGCAGAAATAAGACTGTATTAACTTTGTGCTCCTGATTGTCTTAGTCTTAAGACTCCCTGTGTTGGTTTTTTGTCTTTTCTGACCTGGGCACTGACCCCAGCCTCATTAACATCACTGGCCCAAGCGGTGTGGTTACAACACAGGACATTAGTTTCTGTGTCAGATTTAGCTCATATTTTAATTTGTGAGTGCGCTGGAGGACGCATCCTACACCATCTGCCTTGTATATGTGATTTGGGAATGCGAGCAATCGTGTAGTGAACAACGCTGTTTCCAGAGTTGGTATCCTCCCCTCTTGGAAAGCAAATGCTTAGTTAAGTGTCTGGTTTTTATGCTGTGGTTACAAATCAATAGGCAAGAAAAGAGTTACTCCAAATGAGAACTGGCTTTTTTACAGATGTTCTGCAAATCTTTTGTTTTCGTAATTACCCTCGCAGCACCCTTGCGCAGTAATTTATGTGGTGGTTTATGGATTTGGAAAGCCAGCAAGCTTACATTAAATAGTCTGAACTTGCACTGTTGAGTTAGGGAGTACCTGAATTGTTCTGCGCAGTTAGATGGCCATGAGCTCCTTTAGAAGCCAAAAACTACTAAGCAAGAAATAAGTAAATATAGGCTACCTGGTGAACCCTGTTTGCACCCACTTCTCAGGTGTACAGGAAAAAATATTCTAGACGTGTATCAGAAGCTAGATGTGTGTTTGTGTGTGTGTGTGGGGGGGGGGGGGAGATGAGTTCTCAGTAGAATGCGTGTAACAAATGACTTGTAGTGCAAATGACCATACAGTGAACCGTTTGCTGTACGTTCCCAGAACATGAGAGCAACTGAATTACATGAAAAATTTATAGCAGTTCAGAGCTAGGTAATGTATATTGCCAAGGGGGATTTGTTATTTATTTATTGGCATACTACATAAGTGCTTCATATGAAGTGGCATTTTATACATGACTGAACAGAAACTAACTCTGAATACTTGGAAAGAAAAAAGCATTGTACTCAGCACAGTTCAGTATTTCAGCATCGTGTGTGGTGTGTTTAATGTTAACTTTGTGATAACGGCACTTGGTATGTTTTGATGTTCCTTTCAATTCCCTGTGCTATGGTTTTAATATACTAGCATGCTTTTATTTTCACTTAAGAAGCATAGTTTCTGTTATACCTCGCTGCTTTCCCAACATTTTGCTATTAGCTGACTTAAAAGACTCTAAGAATTTATTGATAAATTTAAAAAATTACACAGAATCTCTTTTGAAGAGAAATAGATCTCTAGATGCAAAAATCTGTTCCATAGCACTCTGATAGGAAAACATGGGGTAAATAAAAAAATCATCTATGATAATCATATGACATCTAACAGCAGCATGAGGGATTTCTGGTCGTAAAGGACGTTTTCCTGAATACTTTAGCATACATTTAGTAGTATCTTTATAAGGACTTTTATCAAAATGTTTTTCACAGTCTTGAAATTGTAGAGAAAAGCATTGAGATGTAAAATTTTAGACGCGTGCACCAAAGAAAGAATACTGCAAAGAGTCTTAAATGGGACTGAGCTGCCTCACTGAACTCTGTTCAAAGCTAAAGCTGGGCTCTCCCTGTCCAGATACTGCACAGATAAAGGGTCTGGACCATGTGAATATGTAAAGTATACAGAGGTATTTGTCACTGCAAGTACCACAGATAATGCAAACATGTGAAATATTCATCACTTTTCAAGTATATGGACCAAAAATTCAGTTAGGTTAGTCTTCTAGAATTTAACCTTGCTTTTAGAAAATATAAAACAGAATTCTCCTTATAGTGCATTGAAGTCCAACGTAGAGCAGTTCAGTTAAGTGTGTTTATATTTCAGTATGTCGTCCCGTGTGTCACAGCGGACAAATGCTGCCTTAGGTAGCGCGTCTTTGCGTATGCTGTTAATTACTGATTAAAAAATAGGATTCTGTTAGTCCGGTAATTCCTTAGGTATAATACTGACTTCTTGCACTGCATGAGGGCTGCTCCAAAGAAAATGCCTCCTATTTTCGTTTGTTGGCCCATGACTTCAGAGGCAGATGTTAGGAACATACCAGTAGAGGTTCAACCTTCCGCAAATATTCTGCTGCACGCTATTCCCGTGTGACAGCTGGCAGCAGAAGGGCAAGCTGACAGAATGGCATCTGACATGGAAGTGCAGATGAAGCAAAGGTGTGTCACTGAACTTCTCCATTCAGAAAAAATGATATCCACTGACATTCAGTGACGTTTGCTGGACATCTATCGTGACCAAAGAATGGATGTGAGCACAGGGAGGTGGTGGGTGGTGCATTTCAGCAGTGGTGACAGCAAGATGGAAAACAATATTTCTAAGCTGGTATATTCATTGTTTATTGCTGATGAAAATAGCTAACGGTGGTGGCCATGTTGAAAAAGAGTGCTTTGTAGCTGAGAATTTATAGTCCTAATGAATATTGTCCTCTTTGTGTCCGTTTTAGTTTCTTTGGAAATAGATAGGAGGCATTACTTATGGAGCATTAGATTCCCATTCCTAGTTCCAGTGGGGTTTTAGCACAATATAAACATCACTCTGAGCTAACAGATTTGACAGAATAGGATTATAGCTCTTGTAGAAGGGAAATCAAATGCTTTAATAAAGGATAAATATTGAAAAAACACCGACAGTAATGTTTTAGTTAATCCAGAAATGACTAGCTATATGCTGTTTCAGTAAGTAATGCTTTAATAGCTGATTGCATAGATCAGTGTAAATTACTGGTTTAAATAATTGCTAGGTCCAAAATAGATGTTTTGTCATTACATTTCGGTTTTACAAAAGCATTAATTGACCACAATAATCCAATGAAAAGAAACATATAATGTTTTTGTTTTTTTTTTTTTAATGTAAAAGTGTCAAGGAATGAGAATACGCCTGTCAGAGAAAAAATCACTTACATTTTGATAGTAAACTGCTATTTCTTAAGGTTTCCAACCTGTCTTTTCCAGTTCTTTTCATAAAGAGGGAGCGGAGGTCTACATACAGTTCTAGACACTGAAAACCTTAAAAGGGTTCCCGCTTTTATTACTGATGGTAGCAACGCTGTCTTTGACTTTAAACAGCTATTGAAGGATGTGATTTAATGGGACAAAGGCGGTCATCTTCTCGGTTTGGCTGATAACGCAGATAAATGAGACTTTGAGAGTAGTTTGCACTGTAGTGGCTGTAGATGCCCATCTCTGTGGCTTGTTTGGGCACTATCAACTTTCAAAGCAAGTCGTAGCATTCTCGGCAGGTTTGTCATCATCTTGAGAAAATACTCTGTTGTCTGAGGGTGTAAAACATAGTCTAACGTGATGAAAAGTGGAATGTAGGCCACCTCTATGAGATACTAACATGAAATTCCATAACTTTGTTCAGAACTTACTGTTTGTTGGTTGTTTTAACCATATGGCCCCCATATCAGAGAGGAAGCGTGCTGGTACCCTGCGGTGCGATTAGAGATGTGGAATGCAAGGTTTCCTTTACAGCTCTGAAAATGCAGTTGTGTTATATACATTGCATAGCTTCTTACTTCATCAATGAGTCTATATATCACATCGCTTCTGACTTCCTTAATCTGCTGAGAAGTCCTAATGTTATGCAGAAACTGAAAATGCAGTAGCTGATGGATAGACAGTCCTTTTGGGCATCGTGTCTAATCTATGAAATCCTCTGTTGTTCACCACGGTGAACACTCATTTCAAGCCAGGAACTTTCCTCCTACATATTCATTACTTTTACATACGCTGATAAGTGAATAACAGCAATGCTGTAGGCTCTGCCTACAGTAAAGACTTAACTATGGTATTTGAAAGGTTTTCTAGTTGAAGCAGTTATCTACACTCAAAGCCTGTTTGGGTCATAATGACATTATAGTAGGAAACTTCAATGAGAATGTGACTTGATGCTTTCCACATAATTTGAACTGATAATGGGAATGATTATTTTTTTTGTGAGACTAAGAGAACTATTTAAAGTAATCACAATTTGTCCAAAAGCACTACACAAAACTCTAAATTCTTAGTGATATTGCACTGTATTTTTACGCATACTTAGAAAGAAAACAAATCACTGTTCTCGGAGAGAAAATCTAACAACTCTGAGTAGGACATAAGGCATAAATCACATAGTGTTGCAGGTTATGGTATTTGCTGCCCATGAAGATGAAAAGAAGTGCATAAGATCTCATGATTTATTTTTCAACATATACAGGCAATAACCGCTTCAGAATTTAGCAGTTCAACGAAGATGAAGCCAACTGGTAACTGGGATTATTCAGAATTATTTCTCTGCACTCTAGAGATTATAGGATTGATACTTTAAGACTTTATAATAACAACACAGACATATTTTAATACAAAGAAATTCTCACACCTGTCCCTACTTAATTAAGACAAAACATCACATCAGTAATATACTGCTTTCTCTCCTCTCCTCTCCTCTCCTCTCCTCTCCTCTCCTCTCCTCTCCTCTCCTCTCCTCTCCTCTCCTCTCCTCTCCTCTCCTCTCCTCTCCTCTCCTCTCCTCTCCTCTCCTCTCCTCTCCTCTCCTCTCCTCTCCTCTCCTCTCCTCTCCTCTCTTCTCCTCTCCTCTCCTCTCCTCTCCTCTCCTCATTTTACCTTATTTCTGGAAGCAATACTGGTAGAATTTAATACTATGCAGGTGAATCTGTGCAATATCTTCTGTAGTCTGGGGAAAACAATGTGCAGTAATTGTGATAAATCCTTGAAAGGCTACAATTTTAATTTCTGTTAAAAGAAAAAAGCAAACAAGCAGGTGTCTTTTGTTGAGACATGCTGTGACGTCACCTTGCACAAGTTGAGCACTTACTGCAGTATGTGGAAAAGCCTCAGTGCAAGCTCCAGTTGTCTGCATGCTGAATCCTTCTGGTGCTTCTTGACCAGTAGTGGAAAAAGCACCGTGGCCCTCCCTCTCCTAGATCTTGTTTTATCATTGTGGAATTGGACACCTTAATTGGTCTAAAATAAGACAAAGTTCTTCCCAGTGGTATCTACTGAATAAAATGAGCTTGCAATCCAAGCCCGTCTGTAATTTAATTATGTATGATTCTGAAACATGCAGTGTTTTGGAGGTATCTTAAGAGCACTGAAAACTACGGTAAAGCTAAACTCAGTGGGAATAATCAGCTGTGGGTGATGGAACGTGGCAAAAAGCACCAGAGGAATGATGAGCTGTGGGCCAGCCTGTGGCACAGCATCTGGCTGTAAAGCACTCCAGTGAAACTGCACCACAGAAGTGATTTAAGTTTCATTGGAAATATCAGAATTTGCTTCATCTTTCTTTTTGATGGTGTTGTATTCTGAATAGAATCAATGGAATATTTCCTCTTCTTAAATAGTTGGAATTGGAAGGCAACTTGGAATCTGTGTCAGTATTCTAACTATGCTGAATCAAACCTGTTTGCCAAGTCAAGGAAAGGGTATACCACGTAATCCTTGCACAAGGTACATATGTCGTGTACACACATTTGCATAAGTAGGTGCTCATAAATATTGAGGGGATAGAAATCAAATCCAGTAGAGAGATGAAAAAGAGCTGACATGTTCAGTATGCTGTTTGCATACAATGATGTTTCAAATGTAGCTATGTCTACTTAAGTGAGTTATCAACTGTTTTGCTACTTTGAGCAGATATGGCTTACTAATAGATAGGAAGAGCAGACATTTGTAGATATTTGTCTTTAACTATAACTGTAAATTAGAAACATACGCCCGCTAAGATTACTAATTGAACCTTGTAGCATTCGTGTGATACTTCATGAATGATGTTTGAGTTTGGAGACTTGGACTGTAGATGAATTTGTTGGTCTAGTGATGGTACAGAGATTCTGCCTCTTTCTCTTTAACTGCCCATGCTGTTAAGCATTCTGTGTCCTTAGTTTTTATCTTCCTTTGTTTATTTGCAGTTATACTTTCTTTGCTGCTTAATTCTAAATAGTCATAGATGGCTGTATTCTCCCTTAGTAGGTGCCTTAGTAGGCACTTGGCTAGTCTATATAAATTTATCTCCTCTGTAAACCACGCCTTTTGGATTTTTTCATATTGCACGTAATCAGATGCAAATTAAACATGCTCAAACCTTAATCAACAAAGGTGAAAGAACAGCTCATCTTACTAAGCTATGATGAATTAAGCCCAGAAAAAAAACAAAAACAAAAACAAAAAACAGAAACTTGAGGTTTTCTTGAGGAAAATCCATTCCTGTGCCAATAGAGCAGTTCTAGAGGTTACTGCTGCCTGGTTGGCCATATTTGTTCTGCTCAAGACCTGACCGCTGACATGAATGTGGTAGCAGCAGGTGGGCTGTTCACAGCGTCCTGCACATACGTGTGTGAGACTGACTTATGTTTGGAAATACCCACCGCAGGAGAAGATGCCTTACGATTCATGCTTGCTTACTTAGCGACTGTCAAGCTTTCCTCTTGAGATTATCCCCGCTTAGAGTATTTGAGCTTGATTTGATTTAATATGAGGTTTACTATGCTATAAGCCTAAATAGGAGGGATGGAGTGAGATTGGAAATAACATCTGTGGGCAAAATCCCTGAAATGAACGGGAATGCTTCCAAAAAGCTCTTGTGGTTTTTGGATCAATCCTCCGTCTATAAAGCTTAGGAGGAAATTGGCATGTGCGTCCATGTGTCTATGCAGATGTCTAGTTCTATATTCATCAGAAACAATTGCACATGTGGGCAACTATTTTCTCTTGCAAATAGCGGTTACCGTGCAGGTGGATTTTACAGGAGTTTTTCAGAACTAGTCCCTTTAATTAGATAATTGCTAGCACCTCCTACCTTGTTGTTGTTGTTCTGGAAGAATACTTTGCTGCCAGAGTTACCTAGCAGTTGTGAAATATTGCTGAATATTAATAGTAGTAGATTAGTTGCTAATTTTGGAAGAAAATAGAAGAGAAAGTGATTGACAAAGTTGAAGTATCGGTTAAAAGGTCTATTATTTTATTAGCATTAATATCATTGTTTAGATTTAGTTGCCTATTATTTTTTTACCCTTAATATCATCTTTTAGATTCAGTTGCCTAAAAGCATGAAGATAAACCTCTAGCCATTTAGACTCTCTCAGGTCAAGCAGATGTTTTAATGCATCGTGCTGTAGGCTTTAGGGATGCTGCTGCAAGACAAGCCAGTAAGACACATACTGGGACATTGCTTCCTAACAGAATCACGGAATCGCTCAACCTAACCATACTACCTTAACTTAGCACCACATCCAAAGTGTTTTTAAACACATCCAGGGACGGTGACTCAACCACCTCCCTGGGGAGCCTATTCCAGTGCTTGACAGCCCTTTCTGTGAAGAAGTTTTTCCTGATATGCTATAGCTAGAAAATAGCTAGAGAAACAGATAGAGGTATCATATCATCATAGTATCATAGTATCGTGCGAGTTGGAAGGGACCTTAGAGATCATCGAGTCCATCTCCCGGGATTCGAGCCCTCTGTGTAGCAGAGCGGCACTTCTACCCCCTGCTCCACAGGGGGGGATTCGAACCCGGGCCCCCTGGTGTTGCAAACGGGAATTCTACCGCTGCGCCACCGGAGGCACCGGAGGTCTCAGTAGTTCTACCCTTCTGTTTAGGATTAGGCTAATATTGTTAAAACATCATTAATTTTTTCTGATATATTTACTGTTATACGATATTTTTTCTATTAATTAGCTTACGTTTTTGTAGAAGCCTTGTCTTGCAGAATGAGGCAAGTAAAATGAGGGTTACAGGGTTCCCCCCTGTAACATCAGGGAATGTTTGTGGTCTAGGACAGTCAGCAGCTCTAACGCCTCAGCTGTCCTCTTGTTGCTGACCCAGCTGTGGCAAGATGGGGAAAAACAATATGTTTTCCTAAAAGTGGCTCCCAGGTGCAATGATTGAATATGCAGATCAATGTGCAGATGATACATGTTTTTCTTTGTCTGTGCAATGCCTTCTCTCCAAATATCAGAACAAAGAGAGGCTTTAGATATAATTTTATGTATATATTTGCTGGAAGCACAAAGACTGTTGCATTTGTCACGCAGGCTGACAGAAAGCATATGGATGACGGTATTCCTTCTTGCAGGCAGTTGTGTTCAGATGACAGGATCTGAGAAAAATGGCCATGCTGCTCCAATTTTTCATAGTAGCTGCATTTGGTGTTTAATGACACAATTGCAGCAAGTTGGTTCTATTACACTGAATACAGAAAGATGTACTATTTTGTAATGTTTGGAATGGTTGCTTATTTTTATTTATCACCGCAGGGACAGACGAGAAACCCTTTTTCTCATTACGATTAACTTAAAATATACAGGCAAATAGCACATGCGCTTCAAGGTAAAAGCCATCCAAGCTATTACTTGGTTACTAGTCTGTTCAGGGTGCCAGCATGACGTGGCTGATGCCAGAAAGGCAGAGGAGCTCAGATGTAAAACTCAGTGCAAACAGCAGTGCTCTGAGCATTAGGTTGGTTCTCACTGAGGATGTGGTGCAGTGCATCCCTCAGTTAGTTTCCTGGCTGCGGTCAGTAGAAGTTGTTCTGATTTTCTGCTGTTGAGGGCATTTCTGTAGTTCAGTTCTTTTTCCAGTGCTAATAATTGTATGCACACAAGTCAGATAGCAACTTCCACTAACTCCTAACACACCTGGAACTCGAGTCCAATTTTCACAGCTTAAATGCATGCTCAATTGAAGTGACCCAAGTGAACTGGGCTCAGATTATGCCCTAAACCTACCTGCGTTCTACCTTCAAAACATCTTTTTCATATGGAAATGTATGAATAATTAAGTTTGCAATATTTAAACTGTATTGTGTCAATCTGAAAGAAAGACCCACGTTCTCAGCTCTTTGATAGTGATGTTGATAGGGAAAGCACTAAGGGGTAAAATATATAGGGAAGGAAGATATTCTCTCTGACTTGATTTTGCAGTAAATTAAAATTGGCAGTAGCTCTCCTGGGTGCAGGGATATGAGGAACCTGGTTCTCTGAGATAGACAGGTCCCAGTGTAAGACCAACAGTGATACTATAAGCCATTCTAGACTGCTCTTAATTACATCCTAGGCCTTTCCTCATAGAATTAAGAGCATGCATGCTTTCCCCATAGGAAACGGTATCTGTTCATCTCTGCAAATGTTCTGTGCCAGAAAGCAAGCCAGCGATGAGCAGTCTTCCTGCATGCTTTGTCAGGTATGTGTCCCTCTATTGGAACTGAAAAGGTAACATAACTCTAGCAATAACACTGTGAAATAAAACTCCCTTGGCAATAGTTACTTAGGGGAGTGGTTCTTATTTGTGAGATGTCAGCAGCAAGGCAAGAAACACTTCTGTTCTTTGACACCTTGTACCTTTCGTTCCTCCCTCTAATTCTTGGGCTTCTGGTGTTTTATTTACTCCCTGTCTATCCTCCACCCCTTCCATTTTTTTGATGCTTTCTCATTTTAGAAACAATACAGTCTGAAGAAAGAAAGAAAAGGAATTATAGGAAGCGGTTGAGATACTATGTCAAGTGCATTGCAAAGTGACAATCCAATGCAATATAGAAGTCTTTAATATGATATAAAAGCCTGTATTATGTTATGCCATATGGATTGTACTTGCAAACATTTATCTCGTCTGTCCTTGGCATTCTTAAGCTCAAAATGCCCTTTTTCTCTCTTGAGCTTTTTGTTGTTGTATGTTTCCTATTGAACGGGTTTTTTACAGCGTTTGTTAGGCTCTGGATAGCTGATGTTCTGAAAGCTCTGGAGGTTGAGAGATGGAAAACTCTCCTTAGATTCACTCGTGTTCCATCTGGATCGGTTACAGTGGTACCTCAATATAGCACCGTAAATAACCTGTGTGGGATTACAGTGCAGTGACAGGAACAATTCCAAAAGTGTGGACAAGTGCACACGGGGAAGCTCAAGCATCTCAAGTTGTTTGGCCCACGGGCTTTGTGACAGCGAGTCTATGAGATGATCCTTGAAATGCGGTAGCACCTATTTGCAATAAATGCTAAGACCATCTTGTATTCAGCAGCATATAAACACTGTGAGCGTATCCAGGGAGATCTCTTCAAGAGGTACTGTGAGAAATAATACCGACAGTGTCTAAGTCTGCCTGCTGTCCCTTGGATGGTAAGGGTTAGCAGCGTAGTGTGAGAGGATTTGTACTCTTTGTTCTCCTCTGTGCGTGACTTCAAATCATACCAAAACAGCCACAACTGATCAAAAGGCCCTGAAAGGAGCTACAGTTACTGTAGACTTCATCGTTATTTCTTGATTTTTTCCATCTTAAATTTGAGAAATTAACTTTTAAAAGTTTTTCTGTTTCGAATGGACTAATTGAAATAGTCTGCAGGATGGCCACACATTCTGGGTTTAAGTTGGATTTCCATTCCTGATTGGAATTGCTATTTATTTTAATGTAACTGGTTTGGATTGATTGAGTTGGCTCCAGCAGTAGATTTAATAGGCAATTTAATAGAATCCCTCCCACACAGAGGATGAAAATATCAGATCTCTCTTCCATGTGTTTTTTTTCTGCTTATATGAAATACTATAGAAACTATGTTAGTACTCCTGCGTGATAAAACAGTTTAAGTGGGCATTAATAACATCTGAAACCATCTATTTTTTTCCTGTATGTGCCAGATATAAAGTGCAAGTTATCAGAATAACTATATTAGTAAAAATTTGTTAGAAAAAACAATTTAAGAAATCATTAATTTTAATTTATTAAATTTAATTAATATTGCAATTAACTGATAATATGAAGTAATATAAATTGCATCTGCTACAAGAAGCTCTTAATATATATAAATATAAAAATTAAAACAAATAATCAAAATATATATGGATGTCTATAAAAGTTGCGCAATACTAGTACCGCTAAGGGTGGACTAGCGTAGAGTACTAGCGTAGCATACTAGTGTAGCGTGCTTCCGTAGCGTACTAGCGTAGCGTACTTCAGTACCGTACTTCAGTACCGTACTTCAGTAGCGTACTAGCGTAGCGTATTTCCGTAGCGTACTAGCGTAGCGTACTTCCGTAGCGTATTACCGTTGCGTACTAGCGTAGCGTACTTCCGTAGCGTACTAGCGTAGCGTACTATCGTAGCGTACTTCCGTAGCGTACTAGCGTAGCGTACTTGCGTAGCGTACTTCCGTAGCGTACTAGCGTAGCGTACTTCAGTACCGTACTTCAGTAGCGTACTAGCGTAGCGTACTTCAGTACCGTACTTCAGTAGCGTACTAGCGTAGCGTACTTCCGTAGCGTACTAGCGTAGCGTACTTCCGTAGCGTACTTCCGTAGCGTTCTTCCGTAGTGTACTAGCGTAGCGCACTAGCGTAGCGTATTAGCGTAGCGTATTAGTGTTGCGTACTAGCGTAGCGTACTTGCATAGCGTACTTGCGTAGCGTACTAGCGTAGCGTACTAGCATAGCGTACTTCCATAGCGTACTAGCGTAGCGTACTAGTGTAGCGTACTAGCGTTGCGTACTTCCGTAGTGTACTAGCGTAGCGTACTTCCGTAGCGTACTAGCGTAGCGTACTTCCGTAGCATACTAGCTTAGCGTGCTTCCGTAGCGTACTAGCGTAGCGTACTTCAGTAGCATACTTCCGTAGCGTACTAGCGTAGCGTGCTTCCGTAGCGTACTAGCGTAGCGTACTTCAGTACCGTACTTCAGTAGGGTACTAGCGTAGCGTACTTCCATAGCGTACTAGCGTTGCGTACTTCCGTAGCGTACTAGCGTAGCGTACTTCCGTAGCGTACTAGCGTAGCGTACTTCCGTAGCATACTAGCTTAGCGTGCTTCCGTAGCGTACTAGCGTAGCGTACTTCAGTAGCATACTTCCGTAGCGTACTAGCGTAGCGTACTTCCGTAGCGTTCTTCCGTAGTGTACTAGCGTAGCGCACTAGCGTAGCGTATTAGCGTTGCGTACTAGCGTAGCGTACTTCCGTAGCGTACTAGCGTAGCGTACTTCCGTAGCGTACTAGCGTAGCGTGCTTCCGTAGCGTACTAGCGTTGCGTACTAGCGTAGCGTACTTCCGTAGCGTACTTCCGTAGCGTACTTCCATAGCGTACTAGCGTAGCGTACTTCCGTAGCGTAATAGCGTAGCGTACTTCCGTAGCGTACTTCAGTAGCGTACTAGCGTAGCGTACTTCCGTAGCGTACTAGCGTAGCATACTAGCTTAGCGTGCTTCCGTAGCGTACTTCAGTAGCATACTTCAGTAGCGTACTAGCGTAGCGTACTTCCGTAGCGTACTTCCGTAGCTTACTAGCGTAGCGTACTTCCGTAGCGTACTTCCGTAGCGTACTAGCGTAGCGTACTTCCGTAGCGTACTAGCGTAGCGTACTTCCGTAGCGTAATAGCGTAGCGTACTTCCGTAGCGTACTAGCGTAACGTACTTCCATAGCATACTAGCGTAGCGTACTTCCGTAGCGTACTTCCGTAGTGTACTAGCGTAGCGTACTAGCATAGCGTACTTCCGTAGCGTACTTCCGTAGCGTACTAGCATAGCGTACTTCCATAGCGTACTAGCGTAGCGTACTAGCGTAGCGTACTTCCGTAGCGTACTAGCGTAGCGTACAAGCATAGCGTACTTCCATAGCGTACTTCCGTAGCGTACTAGCGTAGCGTACTTCCGTAGCGTACTAGCGTAGCGTACTTCCGTAGCATACTTCCGTAGCGTACTTCCGTAGCGTACTTCCGTAGCGTACTTCCGTAGCGTACTTCCGTAGCGTACTTCCGTAGTGTACTTCCGTACCGTACTTCCGTAGCGTACTAGCGTAACGTACTTCCATAGCATACTAGCGTAGCGTACTAGCGTAGCGTACTAGCGTAGCGTACTAGTGTAGCGTACTAGCGTAGCGTACTAGCGTTGCATACTTCCGTAGCGTACTTCCGTAGCGTACTTCCATAGCGTACTAGCGTAGCGTACTTCCGTAGCGTACTAGCGTAGCTTACTAGCGTAGCGTACTTCCGTAGCGTACTTCCGTAGCGTACTAGCGTAACGTACTTCCATAGCATACTAGCGTAGCGTACTAGCGTAACGTACTTCCGTAGCGTACTAGCGTAGCGTACTTCCGTAGCGTACTAGTGTAGCGTACTTCCGTAGCGTACTAGCGTAGCATACTTCCGTAGCGTACTAGCATAGCGTACTAGTGTAGCGTACTAGCGTAGCGTACTTCCGTAGCGTACTAGCGTAGCGTACTTCCGTAGCGTACTTCCGTAGCGTACTAGCGTAGCATACTAGCGTAGCATACTAGCTTAGCGTGCTTCCGTAGCGTACTAGCGTAGCGTACTTCAGTAGCATACTTCAGTAGCGCACTAGCGTAGCGTACTAGTGTAGCGTACTAGCGTAGCGTACTTCCGTATCGTTCTTCCGTAGCGTACTTCCGTAGCGTACTAGCGTAGCGTATTAGTGTAGCGTACTACCGTAGCGTACTTCCGTAGCGTAATACCGTAGCGTACTTCCGTAGCGTAAATTGGGAGTGAACAAATAAAGAAAAGATAAAGTATGTTTTACTTACAGTACAGTCATCTTCCAGAACTGCATATGTGTATTTGCTGTTTCCTTCAGCCTTGATCTCGGTTTCCACAGAGCTCATCATTTTTAGTGCTTTTTTAATGTTGCCATTGGCTTGATCCATGTAGGCAATGCTGTTCCTGCAGTGGTAGGTGATGTTCTGAGAGGCACGGCTGGACAGGATGCGGAGGAATGCCAGCTGAACTTCAGAGACATCCTCAGGGAGGTCAGGATCTCCATAGATAAACTGCAAAGTGCAATAAGTGAGCAATAATTCTCAGTTACTTAACTCCATAGGTTGTTTTTATAGTTGTTTTTATAGTCAGTATTTCACCCATTAGAATTTTAGCTCAACTCTGGGAGTATTTCTCCAGAACTTTTCATACATTACACTGACAGTTTTTCAGGCTAAATTTTTCAGGTGATTTCTTACCTGGAATCCACCCTCCATAGACTCTCCAAACCATACGTGTTTCTTTGCGCTGCTTCCAGTGGTCCACCAGTTTTTCCTTGGCACTGTGGCAGGGTTAGCGCTGAGGCATGTCTCACCAGTTTCCATATTACAGTATACTTTAATAGCGTCCATCTTACAGCCTTGGTTGGGATCTATCCAGTATTCTCCTGCAGAAGAAAAAAAAAAAAAATTTAGTCAGGGGCTCAGTATGTGTAGATGGAGAAGAATTTGATCATACGATTACAGGCTTGTTTCTGTTCCAGGTACCTGTGCCAAATTAGTGTAATAAATTCTGATAGTAGAGAAGGAACAAAAAAAAAAAAAATCACATGATATCAAAATATACTCAGTTTAAGAGAACAGTGTAATCTGACACTTGAATTAAGTCAGCACAAAACTTATAATTCTTATATTTCTGGGACAAGTTTTAAACAAATTTTCTTTTAAAAGGAAGTGAGGAGTGGATTGAAGTCATTACAGATATTCATGTAAAAGCAGAGAAACTGTAATTTGTGAGTGATTACTGCATTTATCATTTCTTAAACAAACCAAATAGTTTGTATAGAAAGTCTCTGCATTTAAATATTCCATGACCACAGCATTTAGGAAAAAAACCCCAATAAGATCTGCTACCATTACTGCCAATAAGAACTTGACATACCACTAGGGAGCTCAGGATGGCAGAACTTCAGATCTCTGCAGTTGCGGGCTGGATTCTTCCGTGATCCATCAGGACTAATGATATTTTCAATCTGGCTGTTAATTGATTTCATTGAAGACATGATTTCGCCAAGGTTGATCTCATTTTCTTTTGGCTCATCTCGATATTCATAGCCATAGCCCACTGGACCTTTTTCACCAGCACCCAGGGCAGCTACGCCACCACCGCAACATGGTCCAGGAGGACTGGAAGGACCAGGAAGACCAGGTTGGCCTGGTGGACCCTACAAAGGAACAACAAAGTAAAAGCAAAAAAAGTGTGGAAATCAAAGGAAATGAGCCACAGTAACAAGCAGAAAGAATCCAAAAAGAATCCCAATATAATGAAACAACAGGAAATAAAAGAAGGAAAAACAAAAACAACAACAAAAAAAACAACACCCGGAATTAAAAAAAAAAAACAAAAAACAACACAAAAACACACAACAGCTGTTCTAGAGGTTCCAAAGACAGATAGGAAGATCCCCACTTTCCCATGGTATATGGAGAAGTCTGTAATTATCTAGGGCTAACACAATACCCAATGAATCAGAAATTACGCCAAACTACAAATGATCTGAACCCTTCTGAAATTAGCCTTAATGACTAGATCATGTCCTACCACAGTTTCCTGAGAGAGATATTTAAATGTGAGAGAGTATTTTGTTTAATAAATAGTTCCAAAAGGATTATTTGAGTGTGCGCAATTTACTTACTGCAGGGCCGCTTTCACCTCTGTTACCCTGTGGACCAGGAGGACCGATTGGACCCGGATAGCCACTTGTACCATCTTTTCCAGGGGGCCCAGCTGGTCCTGGGGGACCCTAGAACAAAGTGAATAAACACATTTTGATCAAAATAGGTCCCTGGATAATTTCAATTTCAGAAATACTCGAGATGCTTCTACTAACATTGCTATACAGTTTCTCATATGCTGCCTTTTTCTTTAATAGTTGCCTGTTGAGATGGCCTTTCTAAAAACAAATGACAACTGTTTTGATCTTCTTTCTCATCATCTTAATAAAAGAGTCTTTCTTACCCTTGCGCCTGAAACTCCTGGACTTCCAATTGCACCCTGTGGACCTAGGGGACCCTACAAAGAAAAGGAAATTAAGTAAGGTAGATGTATCTTAAGATACTAAAAACATCTCCGTAAATATGTGAAACTCAAGCTTATGAAAGGACTCTGTCACATATGAGAAAGAACAGTTGCCACTCTTATACCAGTTACGATTATAAACAGTTATAAAATGTTTTATCACATATTCATTTATTTGGGGTTAATTCATGAACCACAAACTCTTGAACACGTCTGAAAAATCAAATTACTTCATGGCAATTTTATCTTCCTCTTCAAATGAGCTAAGTGACTAACTAGTTCCCTGGGACCCAAACCACATACACTGACAGCACTGAAATTTCTCATCCAATGCAAGATACTTACAGGAGGACCGGGGAGACCTGGCGTACCAGGAAATCCTCTATGACCCTTGATGCCAGCGCTGCCTCATTCACCGGTTTCACCTTTATCACCGCGAGGACCTTGAGGACCCTTTAAGATTAGATTTGTGGTATAAAGAGTACGTAAAGAAATAAGAAAAATGCAAAAAGCTTAGGAAACGCTGAATGTGTGACATCAGAAATACTTAAATTATGACTTACAGCAGGTCCACGAGCTCCAGCAGGACCAGCAGAACCAGGAGGTCCAGGCGGACCCTGTGACACAATAAGAGCAAGATAGCATGGAGCAGCTGCAGTAAACTAGATTGTTTTGTTTGCTGTTAAGCAGTACACTCAGAGACCCAAAGTAATGCCGGTCACAGATTAAGCTGAATTTTGGCCAGTCCTTTTCTCTACCAAAGTCTTACCGATGCTTGTATGCATCGGTATGATATATATATATATCATATATATGTATACCGATGCTATACCTTGAGCGTAAGATCCCTTCTTCATTTGTCAAGGTGTTCAGTGCTCACAGCGTTAGTGTCAGCACTTGACAAAAATATCTTGAATATATACAAGATTACTCCCTTCAGTTTAAGAAAATAACACTACTTGTTCTTCACAACCATCACACGGGATGGGAATTAATGGTGAAATGATGGTGCTTTTCAGTATCTTAATGTTGTCAGCACACAATTATCAGCAATATAAACTGTGACATCTTCCCACTACCTGTTCTTATAAAAGAGATCCTCAATGCCCAGAAACCTTATAGAAACAAATGCAAGTAACTATCGTATCACTATTCTAAACTTCCACACCTAGAACTGCATAAAACAGACCATACAATGGAAGGATGTGTAAATGCAAATAAATGAAAATTTAAAATTTAAACGTAAAATGCAAATGTAGATTTGTTTTGTTTTTACCTGAAATCCTCTTTCACCAGCTTTCCCAGGGGCACCGTTGTTACCTGCAGGCCCCGGGTGACCAGCAGGTCCTGGAACACCAGGAGGGCCACTTTCACCACGGTCACCCTGCGGACAGTCACAGGAATTAGAATAAGAAATCAAGTGCTTTATAGAATTATAATATAAAGAGTATTAAAAGATTCAAGTTATGTGGCACAGAACTAGATCGATGTATTGTCAGATATAGCAATTCAGAGACCCAGGTGATTCCTTACTTTGCCGCCTGGGGATCCATCCCATCCCGTCCAGGAGAGCCATCTGAGCCAGGGTTACCCTAGAAAGGGGGGAGGGAAAGGGGAATAAAAATAGTATTTTAATTAAAAATAAGTAAAAAAAAAAAAAAGTATATTATAGACAGGCATCATTTTCTCCAGTAAAACAAAATCACGTTCATCGGTCTAAGAGAGTATTTTTAACAGAAAAGTGTTCCTGAAGGTGGAAGGGTCCATAAAAGATCCATCAGACATTCTATTTCATAAGAGTACAGGCAGAAAATTATCTCACTTGCATTCAAGTGAGACGTGATTCCCAGGTAGAAAAGAACATAATAGACATTGCAGGCTACACCTCCTTCATGAAGAGGTAACACGCACAGGACTGCACACCAGGTTCTTGAGGGAACCTCTGTTAACCTTTAAACATGTTTACTTCCTGATGCTTCTGCATGTAACTCAAAAGCTAGCAGAACAGTATAACGCATTCACTCACATCTCTGCCAGGCTCTCCAGGTAAGCCTCTCTGACCCATAGGACCTTGCGGACCAGGAGCACCACGTTCTCCTGGGACGCCATTGACGCCTGGTTTACCATCTTCACCCTGACAAAAAAGGGAAGAAGATTAAATTGCACATTGTGTCCTTATTTAATGCCATTGCATTATACATCTTCAACCAAGTAGGTGGTAATGAAGGATATCAGATAAAATGCACCGAGACTTTGGTGATTGTCAATACTTGGAATACAAAAAGGAAGAACTTCATCAGACTTCCTTTTCCTCAGTAGTAATAGTCGTAGAAGACGCTTGCAGCTGAGGAGCGTACTACCCTGTTTCCTCAACTAGAAAATAGTAAGAAGGTATATCACTTCTTAATTGCCCAAAAACAATAGCCAAAGCATTTAACAAAAAATGACTGGCTATCCTCGCTCATGGTGATAAAACCCAAACCAAGCCTCCCATTGTCTTTGCTGCAGGCACTTAGAAGTATTTTCCTGTTTGGGCCCTAATGTTTGAACAAGAAACATTGATAATTAAGCAAAGATTCAGCAAAGGTTCAGTTTGTACTGAAGAGGTACTTACAGGGCCTCCAGGAGATTCACGTTCTCCTTTTACTCCTTGGGGACCAGGCGAACCCTATATGGATGGAAAGCAATATTGAAATAATTTGAAAAACAGATAAAAAGTGTAGGTAGCATCATTAAGCAGCAAGCAGTTCAAATGCTTGTGCTCGGGCCCAGCCACCCTGAGGTTGAGTGAAGACTAAAGAAGCCTCTCCGTCTGCAGTTTTAAGAGCGGCACAGACTTACCGGTGCACCAGGGCCACCCTGTGGACCAGCAGCTCCAGGGGGCCCAGCCTCTTCCCCTCAGACCAGGTGGACCTCGCTCTCCTTTCCCACCAGGTTCACCATTCTGGCCCTGTACAGAAGGTGCAACATAACTAAATTAAGGAATAATTAAAACACAGAAAATAATGCTACAATGAGAAACCTTATCTGGATCATCTTTCAAAGGGAAGAGTTTTATCAATCAACTAGCATGGAAAAGATTAAAAAAAAAACACAAATATGTTGCCGTATGTGTGACTGAGTACAGAATAACTTGCAAGGAAATCAGTGTCTGCAATCAAAGTATGCATTAGAGTAGTTGTAGCAAGTAAGTCGGAGATGAAAGTTAATTTCCAAAAATGAGTAGTCAAAAATCATATTCTATTGCTTTTAAATATTCATACTTACTGGAGCTCCAGGGAAGCCAGCAGGCCCAGGAAGACCTTGTTCTCCTTGCTCTCCCTGTAGAAAGCAGTAAGTCAGCAAAAGGAATTGTTAGGAAAAAAAAGGCTTCATATTTGAAGTTATAGAGTACTTCTGAACAAAGCTGGAGTTTCTTTGTCTTAGCATTCTTGGGAGGAAAGGCAAACAACCAAAGCTAACTGCTGCTCCTGAGCTCTAAAACAAACTGCTCAGGAATTATCAGAAAACCATAATAAATAAATAAACCAACAAACAAATAAATAAATGATTTCAGTTACACCTATATAAACCACGACCACAATTCATGGCAGTCCCTACATATAACTGATGGCTGTTTTATCAAAGATATAAGAAACAATATTTTAGTACGTTTATTTAACTGTATGACAAGATGGAAATGAAACACAAACATTCCTCTGCTTTATCTACCAACAGTTGGTTCAGACTCTTCCCTGATCTGTCACTGCAGCCCTCCAATCTCTTTACTCTGTTTAAAAGCTTTGGATTTTTCTGAAGTCCATAGCAGATGTAAAGCTTGTGAGTCCAACAGAAGCTGAATGCGCTCAGTTAATGATTATGGACTCCAGCTGCTTTTGCTCTGGATGGACAGCAGTGTTGCAAACTGTCTTCACCTCAACCATGCTAAAATTATACTGAAAAGAGGAGTGATGTCACTTACCGGACCACCACGGGAACCCACAGGACCGGGGGCACCAGCTGGACCAGTCTCTCCCTGTAAGGGAAAAGAATGGTTACCAGGACTTCCTCCTCTCCCCAGGAGCCAAACAGCAACGTTGCTGCTTACAGTGTCACACGGTGTCATGGAGGATGCTTTACCTTATCTCCAGGGGGCCCAGCAGGACCAGGAGGACCAATGGGACCTACATTACCCTAAAATAAGAACGATAAATAATAAATATATAATAAATTTATATAAATTATATATATATACACACACGTATATATATGTATATCATAAAATATTTAATTGTGTATTTAAAAATGACAGTGTTATCTATTTGATCAGTATCATTTGTATTGCACTGTAAATACGCTGCTAGCAGCATTTAAATGAAAGCAGTTGTGTAATGCCAGTTGTCATGGTTTTGCAATTGTAATTTTGGTATCAGTATTCCACGTCATAACATCATGTTAAGCATAGATAATTTTGACGAATCTGCTGCTCGCAGAAAGAAGACTGAATGTCCCAGGGAACACCACGGTCAGTCATATGACCAGGACTCTATAATCTCACTTCAGTGCTGGACTCGCTCTCTTGGATCCTGCCAGGCAGGGGGAGAGCCGTGTGGGAGCGTTCCAGCCGTTTCGCCTGGAGTTACAGTAGGCCTCTCGGTTTCGGGACTCACTCTCTCTTATTTTACTTGATTCGTTAGCCTTAATTCCAATTGTATTGTATTATATTGTGTTATTCTGTATTCCGATATAGTATTTAGTAAATAAGTGGGCCTCCTTAGATCGCTGCCGCTGTATTTATTTCCTTTTCCCTGTTTTTCTTTTCCTTCCGGGCCAGCGGCTTGCGGGCCGACTGCCCCCCTGTCATGGGTGCAGGTAGATTTTAGGGTAACCCACGACACCAGTGTGCTGATGCACAATACATTTTGGAGTGACATCATGAGATTGCACCCTTTTGTGAAGTGAGACCTCATTTCTACCCCACCCCCACATGAACCTAAAACTAAGTCACCTGACTTAAATAAATAATTCTTCAGAATTCTCCAGTGTCTGTTGTCCAGCCTTCATTATTTTTTCCCTGAGTATTTGATGCATACCTTACATTTTGAAATCCATTTTTCTACTTCCTTCTATTAAAACAATCAGCATTAATATGCTCATTTGCCACCTCTCATTATTTTGATGTATGTCCCGCTTGTACATACTTATTGGACACATGTATATAATTCAATATGAACGTGCTGTGGACATACATATAAAGAAATACATAGTAAAAAGTGCGAGTATTCTGCATGACAGCCCTTACCATCACAACATCTTCCTATATTTCATTATAGCCAAAATATTTCTCTTCAGTTAATATACTGGGACTCCAGATTAACTAGGGAAGCTAATATACACTTAAATTCAGCTGATAGTCACAACACCTACTTCAAAACTACTCATTATGTCTCGCACCACAAGGAGTCTGCCTTAACGTATTTAAACCAGATGTTAACTTTGGGATTTAAAAATTTCAACTTTGCCAAAGACTACCAGGTACTGTGTAGAGCGCTTTATTTCAAGCGACAAAAGCAGATAAAATTAACTCGAATCTGTGGGCTTCTTCCCTCTCGATAAATCAGGACAAAAATCAGTATAGGTTGGCATCGAGTACAAAAACATCAGTTGCAAAGGCTACTGAGCCACACTGACCTTTCAAAGTAACATTCTTTGGCTGCAATCTATGTTAGCCACCCGGCATCCACAGCAGGGATCTCCATGTCACAAGGCTTTGCTGAGTGCAGTCTGCATGTATTCTGTATCTTGGCAGTTGGTAACAAAGGAGATCTCTCTCTCATTGCTGTTAAAAAAACAAGATTTTGTCAGACATCATGAATCTATTGGATCTGTAGGAATAAAACGCAAAGCAAGGCATTACACTTATTAGCCATTGCAATAGAATAGACAGTGGTCTGGACAATGTGGTCCACCTGGATCTTCCACCCTTATGCTGGGCAATGTGGATTAGTATGTGATCATTTCAAGGTAGAAACATACTGCATCGCTGATGGAAATACTTCTTTCTCTGCCTTTTCTCAAGACCATCATATAACATCCTTCAAGTGAAGGTGTTTCTTATGTACCTTGTCTTTGGGGATGCAATTCAGAGGCACAACAGCACTCAATGAACGATGCCCCCTCTCATAGCAACAGAATTCCACAGATTACCATATAAGTAATTTTTATTGGCATTTACGTATTAAATTAACTGCTAAAGTATGTGCCTAACAGACAAATCACATTAATAAGCACATACGCTGGCAAGATGTCAACGAAAGTTCAACTAAATTACTTTGCTTATTCATAGCTTCAGAAATTAGGGGCATGATTAATCCTCATGGCTCCTAGACTGCAAATATCAATAATGACTATGGCAATATTTTTACAGGACACTAAAAACACTTTTAAATTAATTTTCATATAGCCCTTTATGGTTTTTTTTTTTTTTCCTTCTTCCAGGCAGAAAAGAGGCTTCCAATGAACTATTTTGACACATTTTTCCTTTAATTTGTTTGTGGTAGCACATAAATATTTATAAACACAGAAACACTTTGAGGAATTCTCACCAAACTTTTTGAGTCTGAAATCTTAACTCCATTCTTCCTTCTCACCCTTTCTTGTTTCCAGTACATTAGAAATGAAAGAGATTAAAAGCATAGTTGCTGTTCTTAGGATTAGTAATACCTCATTCCCAAACAAAACACGAAGCAGTTGGTCATCTGGAGGGGAACACTTTCCATCTCCATAGCCTCCTTGTTACCCAGTTTGGGCCTCCAAGTACTGGTGCTACTTGCTTTATGAGCCATGACCAAGTGCAGGATTAATTTCTGATACAGAATTCTGTTAACAATCTTGATAATTTGTCTCAAGGCTGGGAAATACTAGACATCTTGGAAGACCACCCAATAGCTTAGTGGTCTGTGAGCTCACAGTCCAGCACGGTGTATCCCCAGAGGGACACCGAGAGCATTCTCCTATTAAGACTCTACATAGTGGCAGAAGCAAAGGCGAATAAATTGTATTACATAAAGTGAAATCAAAGATATTGCTGCCGTAGAACTGCAATACCCCAGATAGTGCTAACTAGTTTCTTTGCCAGTTATTTACTTTGAGATTTCATTACTGTTTGTGAACGCTGAATGTGTCTGTCACCGTGGCACACGCATGTGAAATTTGCGGACATCTCAGAATGGAGCACTGAAAAAAAAACAAAGTCAGACTGTTAGCCTTTACATCAGAATACTCACATTTTATCCCACCTATTTTTTCCAGTCTCATTTCTTCTCTTTGTGCCCAATGACTGCTCTGTTAAATAAAGTAATAGTATTTATTTGAACTGCTGCACTGAGGCATGGCTTACAGTTTGCTGTTACTCTTTTTCGTTAGAGGCAGAATAAAATGTTGACTATTTATGGGTACATTCATTTTCTTTCACGAAAGAAGGGAAGAAAGTATGAATGGTTTGCAAATTAGAAATAGAAATGCAAATGCATAAAAACAGTCCATTAACATTACTGCATCAGGTTCACCCGCAGTCTGAAACGAGTACATCAGGAATTTTAACAAAGGATTCAAGGGCCAGCAGGACAAGAAGCAGATGAAGGCAAAATGCATATCTCAATAGGAAATGTCCAAGTGCAGCTGAAGAATGTGAGGACTGTCCTGGCCTACAGACTTGCTTCTGTAGAAAACCACAGAACCAAAAAGAAAAAGAAATCAAATGCAGAAAGTAACAGTGCCATGTAGCAACTGAAATTGTAGAGATACGGAAACAAAGAGATGGTTGCTCATATTGAAACAGTGCACAAAAGAAATTTGAATGCGTAATAAAAACAACATCTTGGATGTCTGAAATGTCAGTTTTGTATAGTAACTTCTATAGTTATCAAAAGGAGGACAAACGGGAACATGAGAGAAAAAATACAACACACATACATTAAAAAATTATATTTAACTTTGTACAGAACATCACAATACACGGAATTATGTATCGCTGTATTCTTCCAGAGATTTTCAGATAGATATTCTACATGCAAAGGACTAAACAGGACTGCTGGCTTATTGCATTGCTAACGACCTGATCCAGTGGATTTAGGGAACCACTGACACCACTTCTGAATATTAGCTCAAGTAAGATTGTGATCATGCTACTTGATATCGTCAGGATCACTTATTTGACAAGATCTTTGTCACGGGTTAACCAAAAATCTACCTGCACCCGTGACAGGGGGACAGTTGGCTTGCAGGGCCGCTGGCCCAAAAAGGAAAGGGAAAAAGGGAAAGGGAAAAGAAAACAGCAGCAACAATCTAAGGAGGCACACTTATTTACTAAATACTATATCAGAATACAGGATAACACAATATAATACAATACCCATGCTTTACATGATGTTATGATGTGGAATACTGATAGCAAAATTACAAAACCATGACATTCTACCTCTTATTCCACATCATTACATTATGCTTAATATACACACACATATATAGTTATGAGCAATCAGCGACCCTATTTTCTTAACAATTTGTATCTATTTCATGCAAATCCCTAAGCTGAGAACAAAACTCCATAACCTAACACACTATCATTTACCAAGCCAATAAATGGCAAAACTGCCGGAAAAAAGGAACATGACAGCGGTGGAGGAGAAAGGCAGTGCTAGCAGGGCATCCCCCACATCAAGGTGCACTCATCCTTTCCCAGCCACCACAGCAGAATCACTCTGAATCATACTTCTTTCCATGTGTACTCTACACATGCATGGCCAGTGCACGATATAGAGCCCAGATGGAAAACTTGCTTACAGAATGCCTAATTCAGGTATATGGAAAGAGTTTCCTCAACATTAATCCACCTATCTTAAGTCCTGCACCTAATTGGACATTCCTCATATATCTCTGAGGCTCTACTTATATATACAAGAAATTACTGGCTGCACTCCTCCAACATCAAATTCCCTTGTGGTACACATAGGACATTCCCATCTTTGTGCATCACCCACCAAGTGAACCCAGGTCCCTGGGCAAGAACAGTATCCTGAAGAGGTTTGCCCTTTCCAGATGCTGGAAGGACCCAGACTGCTTTTCCCAACACGCCCTTTACTTGTACTACAAGAACCTTATTTCCCTCTATGGTATGCAGGGAGCTGGATTGGTTGGGACCATCACGATTACCAGATCCTTGAGTGTTGACCAACCAGGTGGCTTCTGCTAAATGGTTCTCCCAATTTCTAAATGTTCCGCCACCCATTGCTTTCAACATAGTTTTCAACAACCCATTGAATCGTTCAATTTTACCAGAAGCTGGTGCATGATAGGGAATATGGTAAATCCACTCAATGCCATGACTTTTGGCCCAAGTATTTACAAGGGAATTCTTGAAATGAGTCCCACTATCTGATTCAGTTCTTTCCAGAGTGCCATGCCGCCACAGGACTTGCTTCTCCAATCCTAATATGGTGTTTCAGGCAGTAGCATGGGGTACTGCATATGTTTCGAGCCACCCAGTGGTTGCCTCCACCATGGTGAGTACATAACGCTTGCCATTGTGAGATCATGGCAAGGTGATATAATCAACCTGCCATGCCTCCCTATATTTATACTTTTGCCATGAATAACCTGAGCAATAGCATCCATAGTTAAGTCCACCCCTCGGTCTCTGGCCCACTTATATATTGCATCCCTTCCTTGCTGGCCTGAGGTCTCATGGGCCCACCGAGCTAGAAATAATTCAGCCTTGTTCTACCAATCCAAGTCTATTTGAGCCACCTCAATTTTGGCAGCTCGATCGACCTGATGATTATTTTGCTGTTCTTCAGTAGCCCTACTTTTAGACACACAAGCATCTACATGGCACACTTTTACAACAATGTTCCTTATTCGGGTAGCATTGTCTTTCCACAGTTCAGCAGCTCAAATAGGTTTACCCCTTCGTTGCCAGTTGTTTTGTCCCCACTGCTGCAACGGCCCCCAATAAGGCATTTGCCACCGTCCATGAATCAGTTTAAAGATGAAGCATTGTCCACCAATCTCCTAAATACTTCCATCACAGCCATCTAAGTTTCCCACACGCATACACACAAACTCCGTTCCAAAACTAACAATGCGCAATCACTGTCGCACAGCCAACACAGCACGGATGCCCACCACCATGTGGTGCAGGACCTGGTGTAAGATCACACCCTGAGTGGTTTCCTTTTTCTAGGCTTTTCCTTATCTGTGCTTTATCATACTTATGTTGTTTTGGCTAATGCACAATAAAGTGTACTGCATGGGACTGGCATGGTAGGAATAGGTACCCATCCAGCTCCATCAAAACAGTTAACGAGAGGAGAACTGCCACATCTTTATGAGCAGAACAAGAAATTTCAGCAGCCCAAGAACGATAAGTTATAAAAACCTTAAAACCAAAAAAGATTATTTTAGTCTCCCCTCTACTTGCTTGGCAGGCTAACAGATTCAAACCAACAAGATCTCCTCAAAAAGAAAACACAATACGTGTCTATTTAATATTATTTTTGCATAGCTTAAGTTCACCTCATTTAACTCTCTTTTATGTATTTTGTTTGTTTCTACTTATTTACATTTCATTAGATTAGAGGAAAATGAGCACAGGACACATTTCCTGATGATTTTTCTAGTGCATTGCCACTGGTCTAGGCAGCCTGAGGTCTCTGCAGTGAAAGCAGCAGTAACTGATACAGTACAGGGCCAGGGCACACAGTGAACTCTGACTGCCAGGGATTGATGCTGTACGTGAACATTATGATATTATAATGCTGCAAGTATGATTTTTACCTAACTCAGTGTGCTGCTTCTCACTTTATAATTCAAAGTTATATTCCGTATTATGTGCTGTTGGGAAGGCCGACATCTCTCGTGATTTTACTTCCAGGCACATTGCAGAAATCTACGGAGCACCTCATCTAAAGACAAGTCTGTGCACGGCTCACTGCAGAACAAGTTGGGATACCGAGAAATCACTGCAGCACTCTCGAATACACACAAGGTGAGTTTTGGCTCTCAGAGCTATAAAGAAGTCAAATGTGAGGCCCCTTCCTATGCTGCAAAGAAGCTTAAGGGAAATAGTTTTTCTAACAGTAGGCTGAAAAATAAGTTTCCCATAAAATATTCAACCTAGTGCAAACTGCCAAGTTTTTCTTCTTTATAACGCTGTTTAATATCTGACAATGCCTGGCTGTTTGGAGGTGATGTTGCTACGCAACCACTTCACCTTTCTTTCCTGCTCCTGAGGATGGGCAGGTAGTAATTCCCCTAAACATTTTAACCAAACTGGCAAATAACAACTAAATAGGCCAAAAACTGCTTTCCTGGTGCTTTTGTAAGCATGAGTTTATTTCAGCACAACTTAATTCTGTTTTCAGGTGGCAGGGTATTCTTTTAGGCACGCAGACTCGTAGAAAAACAACAAGCTCAAGTTATAGTTATACAGTGAAACAAAGAAACATCCACAGAGAGTGAAAATAAAGGAGTTCTGCAGTAAAGCCCAAACACGTGGATGCTGATATCTGCCTGGTATTAGCAGAGAGAGAATCAAAGATCTCATTTCAGCGAAGCATTATGCACATGCTTACCCATCTATTTAATAAACCGTAGAAAATGAGGGGCAAGTTACCTAGGAAATAAATGAAAGGCCACATCCAAGTATTTGACAACGCCTCAGTACCACTTTCACGCCTCTATTACATTGCTGGTATATGATATTTACTGGAAGCTGTACAAGATTTGACTTGCAGCTCAAAGGACTGGAGAATAACACTCGTCTCTTGATGAACTCACTGAGAGCATTTGCTCTTCCCATTCAGTACTTTCCACTGTCTTTTTAGCAGGTTAATTTCCCCCCTTTTAAGACATAGCTGTGTATGCTGATCACATGTTGCATTGCTGTGTTTTCTTTCATATAGTTAAAACACAGTCCACGACTGTAACTAATTTCTGGCATTCAGACAGTCCTCAACACCTTGCATTTCTAGTTCTCTGACTCCCCCTCTGTCTGCTTCCTTCTGCCCACTGTAATCTCAGTCAGGTTTCAGAGGATCAGCTTCAGGGTCTTTTGCCTGACACGCTGCTGTGCCCTCTCCATCACCTCTCACACTATCATTTTTGCTTAGTAAACAAGGGACTGAAACAAGAGAAAAGAAAAATGAGGAGATCAGAGCCTATTTTTTCCATGAAAGAGAGACCGAAGACTTCTAAAGCAATGTTTATGGCACACCTCCAATTCAGATCAATGCAAGTGACCTTAAATTGGCTGGAATACAAATGAACAAGCAAAAATGAGTAGTTCAGCTCCTTCTTTCTTATGGAAATCCTCTCAGCATGAAAAAAGTTTATGATAAGCTGGCCTGTGACCTCTGTGGGCATGGCTCTCCACCTATAACATGAGAATTCACTAGCAAAAAATGAAATGCTCGGTGCTTGCTATGTAGAACTATATCTCAAGGCACACAAAACTGCATGTGCACCTTTAAACATTATCTAAAACTTTAAATTGGAAGAATACCAAAACACAAAATACCAAACCCACTCAAAACAAATGCAACAACAGCAACAATAACCTGACACTGAAATCACATCTTCCATTACATCTGAAATTAGTATTAATGCAATTAAGTCAGTAGTATCCAGCCTGGTTTCTCATCTATGTGTAATTCTGTATAATTAAATGATACTTCATATATTTATTACCTCTAGTTTGGATATCGTAGCCACAAGTGCACCATGGACAAGATTTAAACAAATGATTACAGCTCCATATTCAGACAACCTGAATAAAGGAAGCAAGGAGGAGCTCCTCAGATGACCTTCTCCAGTATGTAAGTACAAAGACTAACTTAAAGACTCAAAGCACCACAGTTTTGCTGCATTCAGCTTGAATACGTGTGTTATCTTTAACGTTACTTGGTCATGTTTACCTCTGTTTCCATGTGCATAGCATTATTTTTTCTCCAAGTTTGTAATGGTGTCACTGGTTCACAGAGCGTGGAATTCTCCCTGTTCAATGCATTACTTGTCTGCTTTACGTCATGTCAATTGCTGACTTCACAAAGAGCTCCTGACAGCTTGCTACAAATGAATGCTAGAGATAACCACAAATAACAAGGCTGAGACTGGACCAGCCTTATATATATATATAACCAGTATAGGTTAATAGCACACAGAAGGCTTAATTTCTTTTGGCCAAACTAGTTTGGATGGGTAGCCTGAAAAGATGTTCATCTAATTTCTCTGTGTCTCTTTAACAGAACATGGACCATGAGCCCAGTACCCGGATAACAAGATTTTCAGGAGATCGCACGATCCCAGTCTGTGGTATCTCCTCAAAATAAAGGGACAGGACTCATCCCTTTAAATGATTGTTATCTGTGACCCAGTTTCTGGAATGCCTGCAGAAAGAAACTGAAGCAACTGTGCCACCTCAGCCTAACATTCCGCTGGACACTAACACGGGTAAACACCTTTCCTGGATCACGCACACCACAGAAACTAGGCATCATCATTGGCAGAACATCATACTTTAGGTCTGTTCTCTGCAGTACGGCTCATGTTGGGAGATCAGTACTGGGAAGCATCAACACTGTTTGTAATATCTCGAGGTTGTTACATTCATTAATCACTCTGAATGTTAATGGTCATTTAATCGTATGTTATGTGATGCGGCAGCAAGTATTTTGTAAAGGTTAACGAAGCCTTTAAGCAATTATGATCCTTACAAAATTCCCTGACCTTTGCATAAAAGCTTGTTCCTCTAAAATATTGCTATTGACAGTAAGTGTTTCACTGAGGAGGGAAACTCCCTGCCTTTATAACTGCTGGGTGCGGAGATGGAGGCAGAGCGGAGCTGGAGTAAAGCATCATTAGACTTTTAGCAATATACACACACAATCAGCATTCACAGAAACCATTCATTAACACGGATTAGAAAAGCATGCAGCAAATGGCCGTGACAAAATTCACTGGTACCATTTGGAAAAGTAATGCGCACCGTTGAATTGCATCCCTGAGATGCACCAAGAGGAGGACTGCAGTTCTCCCATGCACACAAAAGGTTTGCTGAGGTTACCACAACACACACAGATAGAGATGTCTGGAGAAGCAAGCTGAAAAGCATGCACAAAACTGCACTGATGAAATGACTCCAGTGATCGCCCTTCTCGGTAATATGTTTTCTAAGTAGCAGTTGTGAACAACACCACTGTGTTTAGCTTAACATATTTCTCAGCACATACAGATGGAGTTCCAGAGCATACTGCAGTCCCTGTTGGACTGCACTGTTAGCATCTGACAAACACCTTAAGACAGAGTAAAGAGCACTCAAGAGGAGCAGTTACCATAAGTGGAAACTGAAAACCATTACAGTACATTTCAAGACTGCAGATCTCAGCACAGCCCAGCTATGACACATTCAGATTTCTGACAACTGATTCACTGTACATACCCGTCTAGGCACATGGGCGGCGTGCAGTCAGAATTGCCTTTCTCTATGGCTCCTAACTTCAGGATACAGCACTCATTGAGTTTTTGGAAACCAGACTGAGGAGAGCTGATGTAGGAATTAGCAGAACACCCTGGAGAAAACATACCCAACAATTATTTTCTTTAGCATTAGCTAGCGGGAAAGAAGGTACTGTGTTATAACCTTTGCAGTGAGACAGCAGACAGAACATTGGCATTAATAACCTCTACTGTGCAGATTTTATCACTTATGTTACTCCAATTGCTGACAAACCAGAGTGAGTACCAGCACAGCTGGCATCTGAGACTTGCGCGGCTGGGTGCTCGGTGCTCCTTTAGGCATTGACCTGTGCTATTCATCATCAGGTGCAGCAGACTTGTCCTGCAATGATCCTGTCATTTCTTATTTAAACTCTCTGTAGCACACAGCAAACAAAGCAACAAACCTACAGGACTGCATTTTTTTTTCTTCAGATTGGTCTTTGTTCATGGCAATTCTATTTCAGTTAAGGCAGCACCATTTAGTATCTAATGCTGCTTACACAAGTGTCATTTTAAACATACAAATACCTTCTAAAAATAACATTATATTTCTTTCCAGCTTCACTAATATACAAGGCAGCTGAAAGGCATGCTGATAGCTGACCGTTTCTAGTTCTGAAGTTACAGTGTTTGCAATTCTCATTTGTGATACAATCGGAACATTTATTTCATGCAGAAACTGTCTGACCTGCAGATTCCTGACTGTTGATCTGGGTTTCAGGACTGACAAAACATTTCTGACTTCTGGCTAAAGGAGGGAGGAGACACCGTGGATTGGCTGCTCAACAGGCACAGCTGCAAGGCAGCTCTCCCTGGCAAAGCTCTCAGTAACATGCTGCCACCATTCATTCTTGCCTGACTGACTCCTCTTCAACTAAGGAAGAGCCTTTTAGTTGTCCCATGTAACTCACCTCCTACCTCACTAGTGTTAGCAGAGAGAAGCATTTGAAGACCATTTTGTTCCAGGCATCCTTTGGAGCAGCTGAAGATAGAGGAGAAGGAAAGCAACTCAACTAGGAAACTGAAAAACACAAGGCAAAAGCTTTAACTATGCCAAATATTTTCACTTTGCAACTTTTTTTCATGCCTGTACCTCTGCTTGGGAAGAGGAGAGAGAAACTGAGCTGCACAGCTTACTTCTCTGGTCCCGGAGCCAACCAGATACTGCTCAAAAGGTTTCAGATCTTACAGGGGACTGGGTATCCTCCACCTCTCTGAGCATCTCCTTGTTTCCCCATCCTGAGCACTGATGTGACCAGCAGCTTCTCTTTATTTGGAGATTCCCAAAGTATGGAAGCTCTGAAAAAACTTGTTTCAAAGCTCTTAAGAACAACAAGCCTGTGAGGTACCACCGAGCTGAACTGCAAGCATCACTCACAGCTCCATCTTCTTCCCTGACATAGTGCAAAATGGCTCCACCCTTGCATATTCAAAAGTAGAGTCCTGAAATACTGCTTGCCACTGTTTGCTTTTGCAGTTTCCATTTACCCACTGAGAATGTGCTGATGCTTAGTGAGCTCCTCCAGCTTCAGTGATTGGTACTTTAGAAAGACGAGACACTGCTCAGCTGGGAACCATTTACTGTTTAGTACAGGATTTATCTGGTATTTGACAGAACAAGATCTAAACTCCACTGAATATGCAGTAAATTAGTTACTTGCAACTACTACTCAAAACTCAGTTCTACCACAAAAATTAAGATCCATTTCCAGAATGGTGACTAACCGGGGCTTTTATGGCTTGCCGCTACCCAGATTTTTCTTCCTGTTGCTTTCTGTCTTCTCTTACAATGATTTGTTTTCATAATTAAATATAACAGATTTTCTTTCGAGTGAAAGGTGTTTTTCTCCTCTATGTCAGACAAGTTTGTGAAGGAAGCTAATATTTTTTATTAAAAACATGATACAGTTAGGACAAAAAAAACCCTGAGCTCTGAGGCATACAAGCTGGAAGCGGGAACAGTTTTATTGCCTGCGCTTTTATAAAGGAAGCCTAACACTTAGGTAGAGCCTCTGGAAATTGATATAAAAATTGAAAGGAATAATATTGGAATTAAACACAGTTTATATTTCCCACAGCTAGATGGACAGTCAAGAAGGTTCTTAAACTAAAGCTGTAAGTTTTAAGGCAAAGAAATCTAGTCAGCACCTATTGCCATTTCAAGACAACTAGCTGTGTTTTTTAAAACAAAATCTTACCACTATATCTAATACAAAAATAACACTTGGTGCCTAGAAACTGAATACAAGCTTTCAGACTTCATAGTTTACTGTATAGAAATTTCATCTGATTTTGTTTACAGCTGCTCCACAGGAAGCCAGCCAATCATACCCATTGATTGATTTCATAAATGAGTTGAACAACTGCTTCATCTAAAGTAGGACTTTTTTCTTACTGCTCTGCAAGATCTTAACATCATCAGATCGAGATACAGTACGTGAAAGGCCAAGTTACCTCCTCTAGTAAGATCCAAAGTCCTCTTAAAAATAAATGCAAACAACATGAAATCCCAATCCACAATGTAAGGCACTAAAATAGCAGCTACAGCAGTTGTTACATTCAGCTTAAAACAGCCCCCAGAGTGCTTCTGCAAAAACAAGAGGCTCTAAACACAAACATGTCCAGCCTTTTGGCTTGCCTGAACCACAGTGAGTGAAGAGGAACTGTCTTGGGCCACATACATGAGGGTCACTCCAAAAGTAATGCCTCCTGTATATTTCCATGGAAACTAAAACAGAAAGCACAAGAACGCTATTTGACGGAGCAAATTCTCAACTACAAAACACCATTTTTCCCCATTGCCAACTACTGTTAGCTGTTCATTTTCACCAGCAGTGAACAAAAGCCCGCATGCCATGCTTATAAACATCCATATAGCAGCAGAGATGCTCCACTGTCCCTGTTGTCGCTGCCGAAACACACCATTCACCACCTCACTGTGCTCACTTCCACTTTTTGGTCTCCATACATACTCATTAAGCGTCAGTGAATGTCAACTGGTGACACTTTTTCTGCATGAAATAATTCAACCTTTGCTTCACGGGCACTTCCATGCCAGATGCTAATCTGTCAGCCTGCCCCTGCGCTGCCATCTATCACACAGCACCAACATGTAACAGCACACTGGTGGGAAGGTTCAACATCTACTGCCATACCACCACCATTCGCCTCTGACATCATGGACCAACAGAATGAAACAGCATGCTTTACTTTGGAGCAGCCAAATTTTACTCTTCCTGTGCTTCATCCCTCAAAATAGCTTTTCATAAACACACATCAGACAGCTTAAAAGTGACGATGTGAACGAAGTGTGATCATGAACTGAGAGATGTTTCCCTCTGCTAAGAGGAAGCTATTAAAAGTTTGGTGAAGACATAAATCATTCCATTTGAAAATTCACAAATAATGGATTTATGTTGACTGAAAATGGAGTTGCAAACGAACCAAAGAACTGATGATTTTTTCTGCAAACATGAAACTCGAAACAGGACTCAGCCAAAGCTTCAAAACGCACGAACTTATTTGCCCTAAGCCTGCTATGTGAGTTGGTGCTGCACCACACCCTCCTGAGCCCTGGTTTCAGCCCAGAAGGGGTTCGTAGCACACCAATGTTTGGTTGGTTCTGAGCCAGAAGAGCTGCTGCCATGATGGCATGGGGCAGGGGCAGCCACAGTGCAGGTGCTGGGCCATGGGGTGGACATGCCTGCCATAGCAGAGCACAGAGCAACGAGTGCACGTCTGAAAGCAAATCTGAGTAATCATAAACCAAGCTATAAGATTCACACTGTCCACTTCTGAAACACAGTGTTGAAAATGCCACCGCTACTTCATCTTTATGCTTTTATGCTCTCAACATCAAAAGCAGAGCAGCCTATATTGACAAACATGTCCTTTCCTTTCTACCTAACTGCAGTCTTTACCTTTTACTGCTTTTCTTGTTTCAGAGCCCCATGGGTTTGGGTTCATGTGATCCAACCACAGAGCAAGCTAATGGGAGCATCAAAGATCTTAGTTCATCTGAAAAAACAAGGGGATGAAACAGAAAAAAGCCCACTACATACTAGCTAATTAAAAAAAAAATGAGAGGAACTGGGATAAAGCTGTGTTTGATTTGGAGATTTTGAAGCTACGCTGGCATAACAAAACTTACACGCCACAACTTAACCATGGCTGACACCAAAGTAACAACGACCTACTGCTAGGAGCTAATGCAATCATTACTGCCAGGCAAGTAATCAACAGCCAATCCTAACAATTGCTGTGGATTTACACCGCTTTTAACTCTGCATAGAAACTCTGTCCTTCAGTACTGTGGATGAAAGACAAAACAAAACTATTGAGAACAAATTCTTGGAATAAAGGTGACTAAAAAAAATAGCAGAAGAAAGATAGGGATAAACTATCCGGATTTGTTATTGCAATAATGAATATAGGCAAACAGCGAGAGAATTATGCAGCGTATACAGCTGCACTTCACATTTCTCTTCAGCTACATAGCTTGCCCCCTTCCCTTCCAAGCCATCCCCCTCACTTAGTAGGAATTGTATCGTGTATTAAGTTCAGCATTCTGGCTGAAAATAATCTCAAGCTGAATGCTGCAGCAGATTTTGTCCTCCACCTGCCCACAGATGGTTCAAAGTCATGTTAACTCAGACCATGAAAGCCAAAATTGGTTCAGTGAGTGCACAGCAGATCTGTGAGTTAAGGGTTATCTCTCATTTGCTATTCAAGGGAAGAGACCTGTGCAAGCTCACTACTGCTTTTTAGAAGTACCCTTTGTTGTTAATTGGTTATCCTAGATACTCTCAGTAACACCAAACGATGCTTTCTTAGACGGGTTTTGCCTTCTCCCAATTTATGCAGGACACTGACTTCATTACACAGACCAGCACAGCTGAAGGACAAATCACTGACGGTTTCCTTGCCCCTTTGCCCTGACCTATAAACAATGAAAACAATTCTATGTTCTAGACCCAGAGAAACCTTGGAATAAATCTAATACTTTTACAATGACTTTTACTATTTCTCAAGAAATCTTGTTTCTTTTTTGTTCTTTTAAGATAACTGGCACCATGACATACACTTAGTTTTATGACAAATGGTCTTGATTATTTTATTACTTTTTTCTTAAACTTAGGTCAGCTTTGGACTACAAGGAGCTGGTAGCAACCCTCAGGAGTTATTCACTCCTTTCCCTTCTGCTATACTGTCTCTTTACGGAGATGGTTAGCATTTCTTTTTGGTTACGTAAAATAAAATACTGCCACCAAGACATACAAAACGAGCTTTGTACGATTAGTGTTTGTAGTTACTCATATTTAAAGCCATCCAGTTTTCCACAGCACAGAGGAAAAGCTTTCGTCTGCCTGGAACCACTGATGTACACGTTGCTCTTCCTGCTGCCCCTACACTTTCCTATTGTTCCACTGGTACCATCTCTGGGAGGATGATAGTGGGGAACAGGGAAAAATACACTGCATTGCACACCACATTTCTTTTGTGTTGCACATATCCCACCAAGCTTCCTTCCAGCACGCTAGGTCTACTACTAATATAAATATTTAAGCCTGCTTCCATAAAACAAATTCCATTAGGAATTTCTGTAAGGAATAGTTCTAATTCACGCTTTCTGCTGTGATTTATTCTCCTGGATTGATCAAATTTCAGACAAATTCACTGGGCATGACAGATATTTTCTGGATGTGTGCTAACCTGACCTTCAAAGGTTGTTTTCTCCTATTGTCAGTAGCATTGCTCACGTGCCACCACAGCCACATTTTCTGATGCTGCTTAGATGCTTAAGCATACACGACACACTGTATTACAGAAAAGGTAGAAGAATGGTAACAATGGTCACACTTAGAGGAAGCTAAGATACACTGAATCCAGAACAAATACAGTTATCTTGCTTATCTTGATAGGATGTTCATCTCACACACCAATTAATGAATTAAGCAAGATGTCAAGGTGATCATTGAAATCATGCTCCTAGAGTCCCAACCTGATCCTTACAGCAATACATCTCTCACACAAAGACTGTTCATACCAGTTTGGCTTCCCAGTTCGTATGATTTAAGCCAGGAAACTACTCAGGAACCATCTAATTCTAAGAAAATAGTACTATGGTACATAGAAATACAGATGCCAAAGAACATTAACAGCTAGTACTGCTCAAGTGGAAAGCATTGCTAGAAAAAATAAAAAAAGCCTTGGCATTGCTACTGGTAAAGGAAAAACATGCTATTGCTTCCATCAAGTTAGGCAGAACAGAGTTCACCTTGTCTGCATCTGCTTGCTTCTGCCAAATAGTTCACAGTAATAACTGAGTCCCTGCTTTGCAGTATTACAACCAACCAGAGGATCAGTAAGAAAAAAAGTACATCAGCCAACACTATGATCTATCAATAATACTGGAAAGGTTAGGGGGGGTTGTCTTAGAAAGGCACTGTAGGTGGAGGCAATCTCCTTGTTTTCAACAGCAATACAAGGTACTTACTAAAGAAGTGGCATTATACCTCTGTACCAAATTCAGCCTGAAAAGCTGTGTCCCACCCTGACGTCTTCAAAATTGGTGGTAATGGGAAAAGCTACCGATACAATACCAAACGCAACAGAGACATTGCAAGGTACTCCTCAATTTCTAGTTCCCCTCCTGGCGAATCAGAGCTAGAGCACAGCAAATTAATTAGCAAAAAGAAAAGTGCTTTTCCAACTCACTTTCAAAATAGCGCTGCTCAGATGAATGCTCCCAGCCCTGCTAGAATTCTTCCTCCAATCAATACTCCATCATTTTGCAACACTGTCATTTTAAATTACACGACAGCCACAGAGAAAGTACCTGATGTGTCCAAATGATGAACCACCAACTCCTGCCAAAAACAATACAGCAGCAACACTTATTTTCTGCTGGGTAAACCACATCATTTCTGCATTACAGAGAATTCTTTTGGAGCTGAAAAATAGCATGTTACAGGCACAGTAACATTTGCAATCCCGAAATCCTTTCTTTTCCCTCCCCTTGCTATTCTCTCCCTTGTCCATCCGTGTTTAAAAATGAGATGGGAGTAGAAACAGCAGGAACTTCTCATCTCTGTTTTTTCCAGCACTCCCTCATCATTCAAGACCATTTCTCATCCACCTCAAAGAATTGCACAGTGCACCACAGACAGAAATACAGATTATGCAGACCGTGGAGACAGGCAGGTGCTCATCTCATCATCCTGCTGAACATTTAAGAGATGCCTGAAAAAACAGCATCCCATCAGCTCTTGGGAAAACCAAACATGCCCCCATAACCACACCATTGCGAGTGGACTTTGTACCAGAGAGGCTTTAATACGAGAAGTGGGTAATGGCAGTGGGACACATGCTCAAAAGGTAGGCAAAGGGTACGATGTTATCCGCAGGGCATAAGACCCTAGAAGCATATTAATGTGGACACACATTATATGTAATTTGTATTAAAGAATAGAAACCTCTAAACTCACCCTTATATACATGCAAATGTTAAATGCTTGAAAATCTCTTGGAGTGCATCCTGAGATGGGCCACAAAAATGATCCATAGGATGGAGCATCTCCCTTGGGAGTACACGCTGAGTGAGCTGGAGACAAGAAGGCTGCAAGGTGACCTGAGAGAAGTCTGTCGGTATCTAAAGGGGAGATACAGGACAGAAGAGGGCAAACTCTTCAGCAGGGTCTGTGGTGACAGGACAAAAGGAAATGGCTTCATATTTAATGAGGGGAGATTTACATTAGAAAGAAAAAGTCGTTTACAGTGAGGGTAGTGAGGCAGTGGCACAGGTCACTCAGTGATGTGGTGGATACCCTGTCCTTAGAGACTTTCAAGGTCAGGCTGTAGCAGGCTCTGAGTGCCCTGATATAGCTGTGCACATCCCTGTTCATTGCACAGAATATACACTAGATGGCCTTTGAATGTCCCTGCCAACTAAAAAGATCCTACAATTTTAGAGACACTGCTACAGAGTACTGCTTCATCCAGGAGGCTCCCTTGCCTGAACATACAGCATTACCCTGAGTTATTTCAGTTGCCTCATAAATGTAGAATTTTATCAGTGTTTATCTATCACCTCTCACCATACAACTTGACATCTTCCACACAACACATGTGGTCAGTTAATGCCAAATGCCTTTGCCGCCAGCAGCATCACTGCAGATGAGCCTTAAGCCTGGTAGATGCATGCACCAGAAGGCAGCGTGCCCTCATCCTGCACTAGGATTCCTCACTCAACACCAGTGCCTGAAAAAACAAAGCTGCCCTCTTAGCTCATTATTTCTACACCACGGTGTTGCTCCCGATACCTAATGTCAAAGATCAACTTCATTGCAGTAGCACTGCCACAAGCTTTGATCTTACACCGGAAATAGCAGCTCAGATATGTGGGTGAGTATATTCCAAACAGAGGAACAGAACTGAAAAGCACTTTTAAAGCAAAAGCCTAGAACTGAATTTAAGAAAAGCACCTGATGATAAGAAACATGCTTCCACATGAAACTGACTACCTGAATTTTGGAGCAATTCGATGTTTTTTAGGTTGTTTTCTTCTTGTTGTTGTTCAAAGCAATTAATGTTCTTCTGTGACACTGTTATCTTACTGGTAAATTTTGTACCGGCCCTTCCGGTTTGGACTGTTGAAAACACTGAATGACCATTGCATAAAATGATCTCTCTGCATAAAAATCAAACGTAGATATGTTAGGTATAAATTACCTCTTCAGAGGAGTCTTAAATCCTACCAATGTTAAAATAACTTCTCTGTGACAAAGTGGTATCTGTGATTTTAAGCATTATTAAAACTACACAGTACGTTTCTAAGGAAGATTTAAGAAAAACTATAGCTTTATAGCATCTTAACAACTTCAAGTTAGCTCAGTGTAGCTGCTGCTTCTCCCCTAAGAACATTTTCTCCTTTTTTTCCCTTCTTTTTTATTCTGAGGAAAAGAACATGCTGCAGATCGTGGAAAGATAAACATAGCATTTCACCACTTACCAGTCTAACAGGGTGCCAGGCTATACATGAAGTCCTTGCCTCTGTCATGTATCTTCCTCTGCAGCTGGTGGTCTGTCACTTGAGCTAACTACCCAGGAGCCTCCGCTCTTTTGAAATGCAGGAAACTACTTCAAGAACTTACAGCAGTGGAAAGCAGCTCAACAAACTGGGCCGTGATGAATCGTCTGCCATCGTGTCTAAAATGGCTGCAAACACTACAACTGGAGCGGTGACGCATCAGGTGATGAGATTTTCTATAAGGAAAAAAAAAACAACAAATATAATAACAGCCTCACATCTATGCAGGACATTCTTGAATAAATTCCAGTGGGTTCTTGGGCACTAACAGGTGTTTCTCTGCTTTGGTTTTATTTCATGCAAGCGTAGAAATGTTGTGTAGCTGCTTCTAATAGAAAGCTATTAAGAGTTTTGTACCTGTCAAGGTTTTAATTAATTGAGACCCAGAACCAAAGCTGGTTAATAAAGGCCTTAATTTACTGTGCCCTTTGGAACATGTTGCATTCAGTCAGTGTAGGTACCATTAAGTACCACTGAGAAAACATGAAAGCAAGGCTGCACTTTGATTTCCAGTTGCCACCAGGTCTGTGAAGAGTTGGTCAAGAACAGTACTTAAATATTTCCTAACAGGAGTTATGATTTCATGCAACCACTTTGTTTTCTGACAATTAAAGCATATTAATGTAAGGAAAAATCCATTACACCCATTTTATTACACAGAGCTTAACATACAAAAAGTGCTAGTCATTAATTTTGATTAAAATACTCTCTTTTTCTCTACGTCACTACTTCAGCTTACTGGCATTTCTGACCTCTTTACTTACATTGTGAATGCTGTAATGCTCCCAGTAGATGTTAACAATTGCTTTGTGAATAAGTACAGACAGGCTCTCCATCCAGCTACTACCACTGGAAGAAAAAAAAAAAAGTCATTGTATGTTAATCGGTATCATTGTCTTGTAAACGGCTCTTAAGTGCACATAAACTATAGCAAAATAAATAACTCAATGAATAAAGGTCTGGATACCAACAAAACTATATTCACTCCTTAGCAAGCTTAAGCTCTCTTTTTACAAATCAAATACTTTTATGGCTTTTTGCGACAGCAGAAAGATGGTGATCATCTTAGTACTTCATGGGAAGCATCTTCAAGTAGTCATTTTCCCCTTGAGAGCAGTTTTTCTATATTACCTACAAGAACAACTCCTAATCCAACTCAAATAACATTTTTCTTGTAGGCATACTAACGCTTACCGAGGAATCACGGAATAAAACAATCCAAACACTAAATGTAAATATTTCTAAATTAACAAAAAAGAGCACCTTGAAAAACTGCAGGTTTACTGATATATTGCTATTAATTTTGTCTGAATAATCTGGGGATAAAATATAGAAAAAAACTGACATGCATAATTTTGCTTGGATGGAAAACTTGAGTCAAGTTTTTGATGCTTTAATGGAAGGATTGTTGAACCTCATGGAACTATTGATCATAGCCACACAACACACTCACAGAAGTGGAGCGAGCAGCACATTTCTGAATAACCCCCTTACCCTTTTTCAATACTATATTACTTCAAAAATGTAAAGCTCCCCCTAGAAAGGCATACAGGAAAACTGTTAATTTTGGTGATAATTAACACTATGATAGTGAGAAATGAAGGTATAAATAATAATTCTTAGTAATTTTGAAGTGAAATTTAAGAGTAATGCCATCTCTTAGGGAAGAGGCTAAGCAAACAAATTGCACAGATGGTCTCATGGATATTTATCATGGTGCTGTTGATAACTTCTACACAAAGATTTAAGTAACTTCACTACTTTGGCCTGACTTTGTCTAATGAAACAACCATGGACGTAGAAGCCAAAGACTTCCTCTCATTTGTGATTTTGAGAGATGTTCTGATCCAACTGAATTTCATCTTTCAGGACTCATTTGTGACAGTCAAAAAATAGTCAAAAGTTGCGTGAGATCAGAGGAAAAAAAAAACAAAATGTCCATAATTTTTCCAAAGGAGGTGGTCTAATAGATAAGACTGCTTACTGACTCCTGCCTACTGTTTTCTACCAGTTTGGAGTCTTTGGGAGCATGAATGAGCACCTCCAGAGGTTTAAAAAAACAAAAAGTAATGCTGTGCGTAGATCTGAACTCATTGTTTTTCTCCTCCACTAACAACTCTGATTTGGGAAAACCACTCCAATGAGGTTTAGACATGCCTTTCTCTGACAAATCAGAGGCCTCTCCATCAACTTCTTTTTCTCACTGATGAACTGCTCACATAATTGCCAACAAATTCCTTCTAGGTTATCTTTCTTAAAAGTTAAACCAATTGAGTTACTTGGGTTTACTGGATATAAAAAAACTCAGTGATTTCCCTTAGCTTTAAAATCATCAATGCAGGTCTTTTTTCTTCTTACATATTTTAATTGTTGTTCGTTGACAAAATACTGACCTCGACAGGCCAGTATCAGAATACTAAGAAATACACTGGTTTTAGATTTTGCCTCTCAAACAGCAGAGGGGATAAATACTGCAGCAGGCCCAAAAGGAAAATTCCAGAGGTCATAAATATTGAGCAGCACTAAAGCAGCACGGAGAGTGTACAGTATTTCATACTTAAATCCCACCTGAATTCATTCAATTTTTAGTATCTTTACCTACCTTCCTCACACTCACTGCTTTCACCTTAGTCTGCATATCAGAGATCTGCATTCTGTACTTGCTCTGTCGTACCAGACAATTTATGCAAGCTGGTTTTGAGGAGGAAGGGAAGGAAGGAAGGAAAAGAGGAAAAATAATGATGAGCACAGTGAAATTTGATTTTGCAATTCTAATTCAAGTCAGGTCTGCCAGCTAGTCCATTAACATTTCCAAACCTGACAAGGTACTCTTGCTTTTACAAAGCACTAGGATTGATTCAGAGCTCTGTAGCTTTAGTTGGTATTCACAGTTTGCTCAGATTCATTCGGAAGGTACAACTAGCATACTAGATTCAGTATTCTTCAGATATAAACAGAACGCAAATGATTTTTACTGTTGGTATAAGCATTGCACCACTGCCATATTTGTAATGGCACTGCCTACTCAGAAAATTCTACAAAGGAGAACAATGAGATTTTCGCTCACGACAGAGCAGACTTACCTTTAAAGTGTTAATAGGTCTGTACAAACAAAAGCGTGATGGCATTGTCCATCATTTTTCAGTCCAGAATGACTCTGGAACCAGAAGGCTACGGATAATAAAAAGCTACTACAAGGAGTTCTAAAAAGACCCACTAGCCTCTAGGGTGAGCCCCATTTACATTAATTAGGGTTCAGCACCCACCACCGGAGTGTCAGCGGAGCAGTACAAGGCGTCCTTCTCATCTCCTTCTAAAACTGAGATGCTATAATTGTCACAAGGTGTTTACCAGCCATTAACTTGAAAGTGGCTCTAATTTCTCAGCATGTAATTAGGGACGGTGACTAAAGCTGATCAGACATCATCCTGTCAGCTGTCTGAGAGTAGGGATGCGAGGCACCTCTCCCTTTCTCCCAGTCATGACAATTCATTAGTTCTGCTGCTGGAGAGCAGCTGTACCATTCAAGATGTAATTTACTCAGATTCCCTCAAAATTATTGCTGAAACATGGGAAGATGAGTGATTTGATGAAGCTCTGCATTTACTGTCAAATAACATTATAGGTTGGATGTGTGGCCAGGAATGATAGGAGATTAAGTTTTGTCAGAAATGCGGCCCTTTTTAAGGCAAAAGATTAAGTTAGATGAGGCGAAGGACAAAATGCTTTAACGTGTCCATCACATCTCATATTGTTACCCATAGAACACTCAGAGAGGAGGAAATTAATTTTTCCTAGGAGGAAAAATTAAGATATATCAAACATTCTGGTTTCTGATGTTGAATTGCCAAGAGGGTACTAGCTTTGATTTAATAACAAAATCCAGTGATTCTATTTAATAGTAAGAGAGTAGTACTTGAGCTTAACATTCATTAGAGCAAAAAGTCAAATATTCTTCTATTTTCTTTAATTATTAATAATTGTCATTTTGCAGGGCACTGTTTTAGGAAACTTAAAGTCACTCTTAATTTTATTGAAAACAATAGTCATCTAGTAAAAGAATCTGAATGTTGACAAAGCATTAAAAGAAGTAAGAGAAGGGAGGATTTCCTATAAAACTATTTGCCACCAAGAATCCTAAAGACATCTTAAATCTACCATTTGTATGCCTATTAATTCTTTCACGGTGATGTATTGCAATTTAAGCATTTCAGAAATGGGAAAGCACCTGAGAGACTGGAAAGACAGTCTTGTGAAATTTCCAGAAGTAGCTGCAATGTAGCTGCTTAGTAGATGATGCATCTACTAAGGAATCTTGTGGGAGAAGACAGAGCATTGAATACTGACGACAAACTGTGCCTTAAGCTTATGTTCCTCAAAATGATCAAAAAACAAACAATTTATTTTCAATCATCAAGCATCCTTCAGTGAAACTTCACCAAAACTGGGGGAAAAAAAGACAAAATCCGACCAGACAAATTATCTCCTCTAGTTCAAATATTCGTGGACATGAAAGAGCATCAATGGTATAAAAATGGCATGAGCATTTCAAACGCTATTTCTCAATAATTTAAAGAAAATATCTATAGGCAATACATAAAACATTGGAGAAAAGCTGAAGCCTGATGTACCAGCAAAGGAGCACTGATGAAATATCCTTTCTAGACCTCTTTCTCCTACAAAGGTACAAGATTGTTTCCCATTTACAGGCAGAACAAGTCATGACCATCAAGTTTTAGGCGCAACTTCACAAAGATCAAGCGTTCACATCTTCTTTAGTATATAACCATGTTAACCTCCTTCAATATATATACATACATGCTAATATATATATACTAATTATTAATACTAAGATATAATTACATGCTCTACTGTGCAGTGTCAGAGCACTGGAAAACATTGCTCAAAAAGGCTGTGAAGTCTTCTCCTTGAGGATTTTCAAAATCTGCCTAGACAACCACTGTAGATGCCCTTGCTTGAACTGGGGGATCTGGTGATGGTGATGTCCAGAAGTCCCTGCCAACACCAGTCATTCTGAAATTCCAAAATGGAATTCAACATCCTCACATAAACACAGGAAATCTTTGTAGTTTATTAATAATCCTTAATGTCTTTACCCAGAAAATGGAAGCAATACTGATGTGTTTCAAATCAGCTAGCAGGAAAAGGGAGAAGGAAAGAAGTGCAAGAAACTTTTACATTATTTCACAAGTACAAGCAAGGAAGATCTGAAGCAGGTATCCACAACAAAGTTCACCTCTTCATATGAAACTACCCTCCCCTGCTGCGCTATTTCTCAAGTTAAGAGTTATCACACTCCCTAAGCTCCAAGGCTCTCATTAAGGTGCACAACATGACGACTTGCCATCAGGCAACCACCTGTCCTGTGCAGAGCTGCAAAGAGCCCATGTAAGAAGTGGTTTATGCTCAGCTAACAAACATACCTGTGCATTATCTTCCATCTGTTATCACCACAAACAAGCAGCAATAAATGCTGGAAGAAAATTAAGTGGATGCTTCTAAGGTTTCCTTACTGTTTATCAAGCAAAAATGCAAACTTGAATTCCCTGGATTTAATGCCACATCCTGGGGAGAACCACTCCTTCTTCACGTCACGCTTCTCCTCATTACTGCCTGCTTTCTCCAGACCAACAACCACAGAGAATTTCCACATCTCAACTAGCCAGCACTCAAGGCAACAGGCCTTCTTCCAGAAGAACTAGGATCACATCACAGGGAACATAGAGGAAAAAGCCTTTTCTTTACAAAAAGTTTTAGCATGAGGATTTAATTAGAGCATAAGTTGAGTTTTAGCATTTAATTTATGTTGTGACTAACAGAATTAAGGAACTAAAAAGCTAGAGGTTATCCTGATTTAACTTAATCACTCAGGGATGTTCTTTGCAGTATGTGCCTTCTAATTGGCCTCAACTTGCTTAGTTTATCATGATAAGCGAAGTGGCTGAAGTGCTGTTTAAACCTCAGTGCTGCACTCCCATAAACCGTGCGACAGGTTTATGAATGATGCTTAGTCTACTGTTTCCAAATCAAGTAATCAGCAGTACATAGTGAGGTTAAATCTAAGGCTGTTGGTCCTCCAGTTAATAGAGAAAGCATGTTTATCATGCTTGTGAATAGGTCAAATGTTTAGCTCTGTTTCAGTTAAAATATGATAATTAAAATCTGTAGAGTGCATCCTTTTTCCTTCATAGAACGGTTTAATCTATAACAGGCTTTAGGAAACAAAACCACAACATTATACATTATTGATATTCAACCCGTTGCTCTCCAGTTTTAATGTAGCTTGCTTCCTTGTCTTGTCAATAAATTCAGCAGAAGGTTACATACACTGAAGTTTGAGTTGTGTCAAAAACAAAGCTGCAGCCTACTTCCCAGGATGTGTTTACATGCATTATTATAGTTTAATCTTCTTTCTAATTTCCAAAGCAATGCATTTTCCCTCCTCTGCCATTTATTTTGAATGCATCATGTTCACAAATGCTGATTACTTTTCTGCTAGGGATTTTCGCCATCTGTGCTAACACAGTTGCGAAAGGGTTGTATACAATAGGAAGAAGAGATAATAGTCGTTAACATGAAACAACAGTAAGAGACCTAAATTTGTAAGCTCCAACTCTGCCTATAGTTTATGATTAATGGAAACGAGTGCTTACTGAAAGCTGATTATGTGCTTCATTTTGTGTGAAGCCTGAGGGGCTGGAGGCTTAGAAGACTAAAATCCCTCAAATTCTGCCCAATTTAATGTCCCTCTCAAATTAACTTAGTTGGTTCAATCACTGAGTCAGCACAATCTATGCAACAGAAGTCATTAGAATGGATTTTCTTTTGCCTTGCTAAGGAAAGTATCAGTTGATGATCAGAGCTGATGGAAGCAGCATAAGACAGCACAGCATCCCCTGAAAATCACATTTTCTTTGAGCTCAAAATTAATATTCTTCATAGCATTACTTAAACTCTAAGCTAAGCTTTGAGTTTAGACAAAGGCCATATTTCAGTTCTCTAGCTGAGTGTAGAGGACAACCACAAAATTGTGAGAGATGGGACCATGAGTGCTACGGGAATTGGGGTGCGCAGGGAGACCACTGTCTCTAAGCAATAGTCATCTCCCCACCCCCCAAGCTTCATTCCCAGTCTTTCAGTTCCCTTTGCTGTGCTGGTTTCTGACCTTACGCTCACTGCTATGAGTCAGGGCAAGATAAGAAGTAGATAGTTTTAGCTTGAGCAGTGAAAGACTGGGCACAGAGAGAATGCTCTGAAAGAAGGGCAGTCAGCTGCTTTGCCTGACACCTGATACTGTACCACTGCGATAACAAATCAGTTTGGCTGCTGTTGCTGTCTGGAATTTTTCTGAAAGAACTAATCAAGTATGCTACTTCATTTAATTCCTATTCATTTATCTACCAGGTCCTTAACTAGCAATGACCTTGTGACTGGCAACCACACAATAGCTCTCCATTTCTGTAATTTATTCCAATACTTGTTTTTTTTAAATTCATTCCACTATTCGATGGAAGATAAAAGTACTTTTGAGGAGATGTCTATCCTAGAGAAAAAATTAATAACCCCAAAAATGTTCCTTTTCTGATTCTCTGAATAGTGACAGCCTATAATCCCGACAAAGGATCTAAATTAGAGTGAAAATAGAGGCTTAAAATTATTTAATGATTAGGCTATTTAATATAATTACTTTCAAATGGCAAAAATAATCAGAACATTCAGAATTATCTACATAAAATAAGTAATAAAGTGGCACACTGCAGCCTCAGTTGTGCAGCAACTAAATTTAGAAGCGACATTAAAATGCAGATTCCCCTTTCCAACCCTACCCCCCTCTGCCTTAAACCAAATCAGTTCATCAGTCTGTTTCTAACTAAATGTGTAGGTTGTTCTGAAAGTGATGCCTCACATTTATATACAGGGAAACTACAACTGATCCAAAGAGCGCAATAACACTGCTGAAACAGCACCTACCGCCTCCCTGTGCTTGCATAAAATAGGAGACAGTACTTTCAGAGAAGCCTTCATAAAATGGATATAAGTTCACTATAAAAGAAGTTCCACCTGCAATACTTCTTGCTCTATAGCATTCAGTTGCTAAATACTTAAATTGCCAGCTTTTCATATCTTTTAGAAAAATCAATAGCTATAACCTTGTGTTACAATGCTAAACAGTTCCAAGTTACTGGAGTTTTAGGTAATATGTGAACATTCCTCTCCTGCCTGTCAATAGAAAACTATGGCACTGAAATCAATTTATGTTCTACTTTACAGATCATAGAGATCACAGAGAAATTAATTCTATCAGCTGCATTGTACAGAGAGGAGTTCTGGTGCCTTTTGGAAACATCTACCGTGGCAGTGGCAGACTGTTCTCTTCCTTCCAAAGTAACCTTGCTGTTATACACTTGTTTTGTATAGGAACACCAAAGCAAATACTCCTGTTTGAAAGATTCGGTTGATATTCAGCTGAGGTTCTGCAATTTTGGGGCTCCTCTAACAGAAGCTGCACTATTTTGCTTAACAAAAATTTATTTGCAATTCCTCATTGTTACATTTTTGTACCAGCTCTCAAAGTATAACACTAAAAAGTATCATTTTTGTACAAAAATATCATTTTTGTACCAGCTCTCAAAGTATAACACTAAAGTGGACTATTAAAACATAGCACCACTGTTTGTGATACTTCATGAAACAAAATACAAACAAAAGGGAAAAAGTTATTTGAAGTTTCAGCTACATGAAGCCCACTTCAGTCCTTCAGGAAACAGTAAATGAAGCACTGAGATTTTTGTGGCTTTTTTATTCATTTAAGAAAAGTCAACATTGTGAGATAATTACATTTGTTATAGAATTACCCTCAAATAATGAAGGCAGTAGGGTGTTTTGAAGACTTAATTAAAACAAGTAATCACACATACAAGGTCATGCTGGATGGGGCTCTGAGCACCTGATCTAGCAAAGGTGTCCCTGGTCATTGCAAGGAAGTTAGACCAGATGGCCCTTAAGGGTTCCTTCCAATTCAAACAATTCTAAGTTCCTATGATTCTATTGCATTAGTCACAGTCATACAAATAACACATAGAATACCAGTTAATTCAAAGTAAATAAAATAAAAAATATACCAATCAATCCTTAGAGCAAGAGGAAACCACATCTGATTTTCTCATAGTGCATTCATTCTTACAAAGCACTATTTGACTGAGTAAATGAATAACTTATAAGGGAAAAAGTTTAATTTAATATATATACTGTCCACTGCAATGTTTTTGATTTTGTTATGCTGTTCATATTTTACTATCGCTATTAGCAACTGTATGGGAGATTGGTAATCACAGCCTGAAGCTCTGATTAATCAGCTGAGGTAAGTATGGGGTCAGCTGTGGGAGCACAGGTGAGAGTGATGTAGCTGTGCTCCCGGGAGGGGTGGAGCTCGACTCCATCCCCTCTGAGACCTCATTTGAGGGCTGACTCCCACTGAAGCAGTATCTCTTGGAGATTGCTCACCAGTGAGGACTGCCCCAGCTTCTTCAGCCAAGGTACCACCATTGGTGAGTTTTCCTTTACTTATATTTACTTATACCTTCTGTACATTTGTTTCCATCTGTATATTAATAACCAATACAGCAACATATTATTTTACAATATACTCTCTTGCAATTACATGCTAGATTAATGTGATTGTATTAAAAATAGTGACATGGCTGCAGCTTCTCAACTGCATCTATTACAATAAAAATATAAGGATCTTTTTCTCTATTTGTTGCTTAGAGTAACTATCCTGATTGTACTGTAGCATGCTAATAGAGCACGGTATTTTTAACAATTATCTCAGATAGTTTGGTAATTGGAATTGAAATGTAAAGTTATTCATCAATACTGTTAGATATTCCCATAGGTCTCTAACAAATTGTGGTCCAGTTTTGTAATTCCTGCCCCTGATACCCCAAATCAGACATGTTGCCATCATAAACTTATTTCTGTGTAATTACAAAACACTGCTAATGAAGGCTTCTTTAAGGATATTTTTCCTGAGACACCACAGATGAGAAGAACTGAATTAAAAACCTCAACAACAAAACAAAAACAGAAGTTTGGGGAGTTTTCAACAAACACCTACATGATCCAGAGTCTGTTTTGGGGAAAACATCGAGCAGCTATTCGTTTTCATGATGTACAAGATTAAGCTCCACTTGGACCACCAATCCTCTTCACACTGACCATCTAGAAGGTATATTGTATTTAACTTCACATTTATAGGTAATTTCTCTCTCTGGGGCAGTTACAAGCGTTCACTCAACTCCTAACACCCAGCTCGTGCTTAGCCATGTCATATGCAATCAACTCATGAAAAGAATCCTGGATTTCCAACCAAACCCATTTCTGAAGCACTCACATTTTTCACCAGAATCCACATGCACCCTACTAAGATTTATCTGGCAGAGAGCCCCAGTGTACCTACAGCTCCCAGAACACCCCTGGAATAGGTCACAAATTTGATCTTATTTTGTTCTTGAGAAATAAATGCCTCCTCATCACTAAAGGAGTTATTTTGAACCTGCAAAGACAGAAGCACTTCATTTCATGTGATTCGCTTGGTTTCCTCCTAATACAACAAACATATCTATGAAATGAGGGAAAAAATGAAAATCTGAGTAACTGAGAAGTACGAGATCTGAGCCACCCCACACCAAATTCTGGTGTAAGAGTCTGTCAAACAGCAGTAAGAAGAAAAATATAGATAATAGCACATTAATAACTATCAGTATCACGAGGATACAGTTGCAAATGCTCCTATATTAGCTTCTCTTTTACCAAGTATGAACTAATCGTATCGCAAGATAGATGCAATCCTTTCCCTCTCCCATCATGAATTAGAAAGCCCTTGATTAAAAGAAAAAAAGAATCTTTAGAGTACAAATTAAGAGAGTCATCTGAAGATTCAGAATTGATTTTCAATAACTCCTGTAAGCCTGGAGGGACTCCAAAAGCAGTGGCTATATTTAAACCCAGTGAGATGACTCAGGCAACCTCTGCCTACCACAGATCTAAATAAAGGAATGGGATTCTTCCATACAGAACTATTAATGATGTTTTTACCAAGATTAAAAATTAAGACAGGCAGGTTTTTTGTCTGACAGAACTTTTTTTTTAGGCACTAAAGGTTTTGATGTACACATGTGAGATTCTTCATACTTAAGCTCTCTCCTATAGGCCGGATCACGAACAAGATTTGTTTCCTATGGATTTCAAGTACAGGAGGATCCCCCACTTAATTGTTGATTGTGCACCAATTGCCTGACATTACACAAACAAAACACAGCTGTGATGCCTAGCTCATATCCATTACTCTTTCAATACCTCTTTAAGGATCACATTCTAATACGCAGGAGTGATAATGCAATGGCACAGTAGATGGTTTACTTTAGACTTCACCTGAAAGCTAGAACCTACCAACATAGCAAGGAGCATTGCTGTTCAGTTTGTGGAACTACTTTTACCTTTCCAACATTCTTAAATGCATTTGATGTTTAAATCTCTGTCTGAGAATAGGAAAAAATATATATATTTTCTGGTCATCAAAAGCAGTTTATAGTTTACCACTTGCTAGCAGTCCTAGAGACAGACGTGGATTCCTAGGTGTTGCCTGGAAAAGGAGAGAGCAACACTAAAGGAAATACAGATACAGATTACTGTAATTACTTCTCTGGTGGATCAGTCTGGTCTAAGCTAATACCTTCAGCTGTCATTGCAGATACAGGAACTAAAGACACCCAGCAGGTCATTCATATATCTTAGGACATGTTTTCAATTAACTCCAATGACACAACTTCAGCAACAGCTAAGAAACTTGGCCTTTGTCAATTAAGGGGACAATTTAAACATAACTTCCACAGTTCCTCATTTTAAATTTAATCCTTACCATAAAATCTGCACAAAACAATTGCAGCATAAAGGAAAAGCTGACGTGCTCTTCTGGTAGACCTCAAAATCATAGGAAAAAAAAATAAAGCAGTTCTAGTAGGGCTATCCTGACCAAAAGAAGTCAAGAGTCAAGTAAAAAGAAATCACTTGTAACATCTTCAAGTGTTATTTTTCTGTTTTAGAGAGAAATGTTGCCAAGTACTTCCCAACCTGTCCCAAAAGGAGTGTTAATCAAAACTTTTCAAATATCATTAAGGATCCACTGAAATTATTTCAACATCTTTTTAAGGAAGATTCACTCATCATTAATCAAATGTCAAAGAGCTCCTAGGACTGATCATTCGCATACGAGTAGGAAGGCTAACATACTGACTCCAACCCAAACAACTTTTTCTAATAAGAGTAAAGAGATCTGATTATATTCTTTAGCCAACAGCACTGGCAGGCTACTGTCACCAAAACTCACTGTATATAATAGCATAAAACCTAAGGCATCTCTGAACAAGGAGAATTATTGAACACTGTTAAAAGGATAATGCTGAGCAAAATACAGCTGCTTTGAAAATATTACTGTATTATGAGGTTATGTGTAGGCAAAGTATTTGTTTACAGTAAAATCATATCTCTACTCAAAACGTGATCATGCCCTTTTCAATTTCTGCTAACAGCTCAGAGAAGAACCATGTCTTTCTCAGCTCTGGCAGCAAGACAGAATTTCAGCTAGTTTCTTTAATCAGTGGACTGAGGTACTGTTCAGCTCATATCAGACTGAGTTTGCACAGTTAAGTGTTTAATTTGCCCCCAAGAAGAGGAACAAAATAAGCTATTTTGTCCCTATCATTAGAAGGCTTTGGACAGAAGTTTTGCTACATCACAGCTACACGTAATCTCAGAAGGCCTCAGTGCCAGGGCAGAAAGAGGCCAATGGTATCATATCATCATAGTATCATAGTATCATAGTATTGTGCGAGTTGGAAGGGACCTTAGAGATCATCGAGTCCAACTCCCGGGATTCGAGCCCTCTGTGTAGCAGAGCGGCACTTCTACCCCCTGCTCCACAGGGGGGATTCGAACCCGGGCCCCCTGGTGTTGCAAACGGGAATTCTACCGCTGCGCCACCGGAGGCACACAATGGTGTCACAAGCAGTGTCAGAAACATCAGGGAAAGGGCTAAGGATGCAGACCTTCACTTGTCCAAACCTTGGATTTGGCGGAACGCTTGTTCAAGAACTTCATCAAGGTGTATCAACAACAGCACAAGCCACCATGAGTAGTATGATCCAGGAGCAACCTCTACACCCATGCTAACCAAGGAGCTTGTCCATGCCCTCTCTGGACACCATCACTTCAAAGCCTCACACAACAGGTACCCCATGTCCCAGCTGTGGTTAGGGATCATTATTTAGTGCCAATTTTACTCCAGTATTCATGCTCAGGTACCAGGCTTGCTGCTAATAGTAAGACTGCCAGCGTCAAAAGGGCAGGAGAAATGAGCTACAGACAAAAAATTAGTCTTCTGATAAAAAATACTACTACTAATAAAAATACTACTGGAGTATCTTATTTTAATAATGTCTCATAAACTGCACATTAGGACCTAAAAAATGCAGCTTTTTTTTTTTTTTTTTTTTTTTTTTTTTTTTTTTTTTTTTTAGTGGAAGGAAAATAGGCCAAATATGTTGGCATCCCTTTGCTAAAGCTTTCTTCTTTCTCAGATATCCTGACAGGCAAGGAGCTTAGGTCAAGTTAAACATATGAATAGGCATATTGAATGAAATGTAAATATGTTTACAGTTATGTCACTCTGCAATGGAAAGGCAGACTTGCATTCCCTCAAAGTGAGGTCAGAGGAAAATATAGAGAGGTACAAGACAGTTAAATACAAATTTTGAGAACCAGGGATAATAGAAAACTTAGGTATAATCTTTAAGAAATGAAGATAAATATGCCGAACCTGGGGAAACAGTAACTTCATAGATTATGTCAAAGATGAAGACATGCATAATTGATTTAGCTAGCTTAAGACAAATGAGACGCATGGGGAGCCAAGAAAGTAATAGCTTTAAGGAACATCCATTAAGCTTAACTAAGTAAAATACAGTTTAGAACATGAAGAGTAGCTGCTATAATTTAGATGTTTCCCGTTTCCATATTTTCATTACTGGATACATTTAAGACCTTGCTGACAAAGGAACAATTCTAATTTGAAGAAAAAAAATCCACAAAAAGAATATATATATGTATATGCACAAGACCAGATCAATATGCCATTAATGAGATTAGGGACCTGCTCACACTAATATCAGTGATAAATGTAAACTTGATCCTGAGCTTAAAGCATGGAATTTGAGAGAAAAAAAAATCACAGTCCAGTAAATTTGAGCCTGGCTGCAGACTCACAGTTTGTAAGGCACAGTTCAGCTTTTCTCTATCTTTCTCAAGAATTCTACTTCAATTCAAGATAATGCATAGAAGCAAAATAGATTTGTTATTTATGTTCCTTAGGAAAATGGTTTGAGCACATTGACAGCTCTTTGGGCATAGCTGCTCCATATGGCCAGTAGGCAGAATTATATTTTCTTCTTCCACACACAGAAAAGAGGATTTAATCATGAGACAACCTCTACATTTGCACTTGCTGCCCTTACAGGTTTCCACACTCCTGAAATCCTTTCCATCTTCCCTTGTGTGTGTTTCCATATACTCCTTCCAGTACAGTCACATATAAAAACACATTTAACAATATTAACTATATTTGCAATTCAGTGAGATTATACTGACCCTTCTTGGCAAAACTAGAGGCAGAAAGTCTGTAGTTCTGACTCATTCAGTACGTAAACAGAAAGCAATCACCAGGTTAAATAGCACCAACCTTTTCACTGTTGTTGTAAACACACATTCTAGCACTTATTTTTCTGGAGAAAAGCTTAAACTGAGCACTAGTGTGGAACACTGGACATTATACAATATACTTATCACGCATTAGAAATCGCAAAGTATCACTATAAGACTCACTTAAATTACTGTCAGACTACTTGAAGAGAACAAGGAATCGATCAGGAAATGGATGTTGTCATACTCACTACTATTAAGTTGCATCAAAAGCAACTTCACAAAAGAAAGAAAGCAACCAACAGTTTTTACATTAAGCATTTAAGCATTACCTGGACTAACTGTAACTCTGAGCCTGGGAAGCTGTTTGGGCAAAAATTCCCATAACCTTGATCCATACATGTTATTGTTAAGAACCTTCCAAAAGTTCCTTCATGTTACAAGTGCTATACAGAATCACCACTGCTGAATCTGAAAACATTCAGTAGCATCTGATTTTTCTTCGGAGCTGGGAACAGCGATTGTTACAGCTCAGCAACTTCTTGTTTCTAAGGTCTGTCTGCCTTGAGCCGTGTTCCTGGCTATTACACAGCCTTTGCTTTTTGCCTTCAATCTTCCAAGGAAGGAAAGATATAAGGGAAAGACTACACATTTGTATATGTTGTCAAGCTATCTCAACTGCTTCCTCTTCCTTTCCCTTTTAACTGCAGTCAATAGTGACGTGGTTAAAAAAAAAAAAACAACACACATTTTTACAAGTTTATAGTACTCGTTTTTTCTGCACTGCAACTCAGTCTCAATTAATAACTGAGCCATCCAAGGAGCCATCGGTTGGATTAATCATCCCTACCAGAAGGCAGTTCAGAGTTTTCCTAATGGCAGCACGCACAGCAGTAATATAGTACAAAAACAGATCTGTTCATAGAGATGAGGACTCTGAGGTTGCTGCAGATCAACAAAGAATTTCCTGTGCAAAAAAAGCTAATCGAGTCATCTCCGAATATCACAACATGCAAATAAGTGAAGTGCTCAGAATTAACACTGGTAATTTGTTTTGGCACCATACTGTCCCTGAGTTGTAAATTACACCACGCATTTTAGTAGGTGGCTTTCTTTTTTGGTAGATTTAATTTAGATACGTTTTGATTTAAATAAATTTGGACAGTTGTAGAAGAAAATAAGAGGGCTACTCTGAAAGCAGTGCCTCCTGCTTTGTTGTGATGGCTCACAACATCAAAGGTGGATCTTAGTGGCATTATGAAAGGTAGATTGTGTAGACAACATTTTCTGTATGCAGTGCAGGCCTTTATTGACTTTCTAACCCTCCTTCATGGAGCCAACATCCTCTGTATATTGTGTAAGTGAGGTGTTTGTTAAGTTCTGTGAGCTGTTTACCTTCAACAGAATAGTAACCACCACATACGGAATGTATCACAGCAGCAGCACCAGTGAGAGTGTGAGCCTGAGACACTCAACTAATGAGTGAGCACCAGGAGAGCATCCTCTGCATCAAGTCTGAAGTCACAGAACAGGTTTCTCTGACCCGGGCGCAGTTTCTCCTTTGCCAACAGGGGCTGTGCACCGGTTACTGTAATAATGAATAAACTTTGCAGCTCTCACTAAGATCCTTGCCTCACCTCATATTTCTGACTTTAAGTGTTTCTCACAGTACGACAGCAGAGGTTGAACCTTCCCATCAGCATTTCATTACAATGTACTGCTGTGCGGCAGATGGCAGCAGAGAGATGGCTATGCAGATAAATATATATTTATTTTATTTTTTCTTACAAGCACAGCATGCAGATTGTTGTTGATTGCTGGTGAGGAGGTATACTACCTAGTAGTGTTTTTATATATAAAACTACTAAGTTAGATGCTTTAAGACACAAAGAGATGAGAAAAATTTTGGGGTGGGATAGCATATATGTTGCATCTAATTAATTCTTCAATTTGCTTATCATGACATAAATTTATTCCATGCAGTGAAAGTGACAAGTACGCTATTCACCCAGTTCTGCTCACCTTTGTGGAACATGACACTTGTCCACACTTGCTGTATGAACAGCTTTCTTTCTGCAGATACAGCAAAGCCAATGCACACATCTACATAAAAATGCTGAGACAGAGTATGTACACACCTTGTCTGAAGCTTGAAGGGATATGGTGGTTTGTGCTCATTAAAAATAATATACAGGTAGAAAAACTATTAGTTAGATGAGCTACTTTTAGAAAAGCACACTGCAAGTCTGGGGAAATACATCTCACTAGGAATGCAGTGATGCAGACATGCACCTACCAAGCCTACTTACCCTAGCAATATCCCTCAATACATCTTCCCATCTGATCATGCAGCCAACCAAGCTAAGTAATTACTTAGCTTCTTCCTCTGATAGGAAATGTTATCTGGATTCACATAGAGACATTTAACGTAGGGCAACTTCCTCTCAGACAAACTGATGAATAGATTTAGAACTTGCACAGACACACTGACTAAGTGTAATTTCCAGGACCATGTGAGAAGCACTATCACCCACTGAAATCATGCAAATGTTGCCCTCATCTAACTTTGGAAGAATTTTACCCACAGAACTCAGCAAAGAACATATTTACAGTGCGTGCTTGACTTATTTTCAACATAACCAGAAAGCTGAATTCATATCTGTAAAAAGAGAATTGTTCAAATGTTTCTTCCTTCACTAGTTGTAGTTTCCAACTCTGGAAAACATAGCAAAGTTCAAGTTTATTATGTTTGTGGGTGCTGTTTTTTTTAAACTATGCCTTAAAACAGTATTAACCATTAAGTACTTTCTAGATATTTTTTCTTTCCTTTACAGCCTGAAGCAGACACATTTCATGCAATTATCCAGATATTCCTTAAAAATAGGAAGCAACATGAGAAATGAAGTTGAATGAATACCTGGATGTTCTGGAAGAAACACCAACATTCCCAGGCACTGTGAAAGCTTACTTGAAAAGGTGGCACCTGGCACCACTCCACCTGGACAAGAGTATCTGTGAAGTGGTCAGGCCAAGAAATGACCACAGAACACCTGGCAATTTACCCACAGCTCCATGCATTTCAGTTCTAGAAATTTTATTACTAAATGCTTTGGAAATCAAGAGTTTGGATAGCTTAACTGTTACCTCCAAACATCAATCAGAAAAAATGAGGGGCAATGCCGTTTCTCTCCTAATTACCTGAGGTTACAATGAAATAAAGGGGGAAAAATCCACACATGCACACAACATATACCTGCTCAAATGTCTGGAAAAATTATTTTACATTAAAATGTCAAATTTAAAGTAAATAAATAAATAATTTGTCCAGATATCTGGGTTATATTTTGAGACCTTTTCCAATTTCACTTGGAATTTATTGGTAATTTTTCAAGTATGGGATAGAAGGAAAGTCAAACGATCACAAATGTGTTGAGACCAGCACAGAAATATGGTGAGGCACTGTAGAAGAGAACTACCTTAGTATAGACAGTGCCAGTTGTCCAGACAGCTTCAGTTAATACACCCTTCAAAACAAACGCAGACAGATAAGATGGCAGCTCTCAAGAATTACTTCAAGATTAAAACAGCCCTTAATTGAGAAAGATGTATTTCTGTCAATATATATAAATGCCTACCATTACAAAATACCTTTTTTTTTTTTTTTTTTTTTTTTTTTTTTTGGTGGGAGTAGCTGTGATTAAATAATGCTGATCTTGCCAGTTTTCCAGTGGGGGTTAGAAGAGCTGAAGTAGCAGGTTGGGAAATGCACTTTTTATTAAACAAGCAGTCAAGCAGTGGGTATTAATGTTGTCTACTGTACATCAAGTTGCAAAATTAGTCTGAGATCTCAGAGTCCCTGGCTGATGGCCCAGCAAGTATGGATTTTTCAAATTAGACAGAAGCAACAGTTTCATATCAGCTTTTGTGCTAACAAAGACACGCAGAAGCATCTTCAATAGCCATTTCTCTGATTTTAATCTAGATTTGGCCTTCTCTGCCCAGAACCTAAGGGGAATGTTTAACCAATAACCTCTGAAACCAACAGCAGTTCATGAAAAACACTCAGGAATTCAGAGCATTACCACCAGTACTGACAGTTAAGATCTACCGTAACAGGCACTATTGGTTCTATAGCACAGGGCTTTCGAGTCAACTACAAACTTTAGAAAACTGAACCACCACCCTCTCCTATCTAAATAATAATTTTCTTAAGTTGATTAGTAAAGCATGCAGGATTCTCGATATTTTATCAGAGATTCATGAGGCTTCTTTTATTCCTGCATTGTACAGGAGCACATGCACATTGCTTCCATCTTTCCTTGTCCTCAATTGAAATTAATATATTTCAGAACTTCTGCTTTTGCCCTAGAGCTCTATAGCCTATTTTTGTCTAAACTACAGAATGCAAAGCATTCATGAAAGTATATAAACAGGGAAAGGTCCTTATGCAACAAAGAACTAATCATACAGCTTCACTCATGCTGTTGACCGAATATCTCACACAAAACAGTGCATAACTTGGGTCCAAAAACTGTAGGCTATTATTAAAACAATCATTTAGCAGATTGCAGTACCAGAAAGTTCCCATCACCTAATGATGTTAAGGATGACAAAAAACACTTGCAATGCCGGCTGATCATTCCACTAGCAACACTAAAGCAGGGAACTGATCCCCTGCTTTCTAATTTTTTTTGTAAGGAAGTTCTTCACACAAAAAAATCAAGTATACTCTGCAACCTTGATGACTTCGCTTTAGACAAAGGGAAAACACAGCCAAGGGAATGATCAGAAGTTCTTCTCTGTCAGTAGCGCAGCTATACCAAGAGTACTTAACAGAGTGCTGCAGGTAGCATAAGAAAGTTAAAAGTTGCCTGGGTGAAGTAAATCAACAGAAGTACTGAGATCAGAGGAACTGTATTCTCATGTCTACCCTCCAGCTCAGGTTCTCAGACCCTTGAAGTGTTTCGATGTTTGATTCAAAGTGTTAGGGCACTGTAAAGTACAAATTGTGAACGTAATCAATTGCAGCAGCTTCTAATCTTTAATAAAAGCAAATAAAGCTCAACGTGGGGTCTTTCCAGAAAACTATCCTCCTTAATCAGCAGCCACAAGCAGCTCTTGACATAAACCTTGCTAATGCAATCATATCCCCTCTCAATTTGTGTCTTTTAGTTGATTAATGAAAATAGCATTCTAGTTTTTGTGTCAGTCCAAGTAGCGGCTTGAAGTAAGGACAATACAATTACTCTCTAATTGATTACATCAAGCTTTTCCTTTTTTGGTTTTGCTCCCCTATTTCACCAGCTTCCTGGTTACTGGTCTAGTTGAAAGATGACTTTCTGAAGATGCTTTAAATCCAACTGCACTGCTGGTCAAGCTTCCATTTCCCATGTAACAATTTGTTGACTGGCTGTTTATGACAACATGCAATGTTAACAGATTGAAACAAGCAAATCCCTAAAACCAACCCACTTAAATGCAAGCAACTTATTTTTTTCCTTGACTAAAAATAATAATGGACGTTCTCAATCTTTCTCTTGTGCGAGTACAAGGTAAACCTTTTATCAGACTGTCTAGTGAAGGCATGACTCTGTAGCAACCTTCCACACCTCTCACATATAAAAAATTCTACCTTTTATAATTCCTGAGGGAGTTCAGCTTCTTCCTATTAAAAATGAATAATAAAATTCAAAGATTTTATCATAATGGGGTTAGAAGGAGATGTTTTGCTTTTTATAGCTATATCAGTGATTGAAAAGCCAGTTGAAGCCACTGTAACATTAGGGAAGAGGTCATCAATACAAGGCCAGTGAGAAAAAGCTTCTTAAAAAGAGCTTTTGGATTTAATTAGAAGATTATTTCTTGCTGGAGGCAAAGAAGACCAGTGCTGATTATTTATTTCTCTTGATCCAAGCTGAAACTCTAAGAAAATTTCTATTTTCCTTTCTTTCCTTTATCTGTAATACCTGTTCCAAAGCCAGTGGTCTCTGGGGATGCATTAAAAAGTCGGTGGCCACCAGGTCACTGCAAGTTCTGCTCCGCATCTACTCTGTGTTGGTGAGGCCACATCTGGAGCTCTGGATCCAGTTCTGGGTTCCCCAAATCAACAGACAAGAACCTTCTAGAGAAAGTCCAGTGGAGAGCCACAAATGTGACGAGGGGCCTCGTGTGTCCCCCTTATGAGGAAAGACTGAAAGACTTGGGGCTGTTCAGCCTGGAGAAGAGAAGGCTGAAAGATCCTATAAATGCTGATAAATATCTAAAAGGTGGGTGTCAAGTGGATGAGCCCAGCAACAGAACAAAGGGCAAAAGCTGTAAACTGGAACATAGGAAGTAAAATATGAACACTAGAAAGAACTTCCTTAGTTTGAGAGCGACAGAGCATTGGAACAGACAGCCCGGAGAGGTTGAGCAGTCTCCTTCTCTGGAGATATTGAAAACCCACCTTGATGCTTTGCTGTGCAACCTACTGTAGGAAACCTGCTTTAACAAAGGGGTTGGACTAGATGATGTCCAGATGTCCATTACAAACCCTATGATTCTGCGATTCCAGACTGAAGAAACCCAGCTCCTTCAACTTTTCTTCCTAAGAGAGGTGCTCCAGCCCTCTGACCATCTTAACAGCCATCGTCTCCATCTGCATTAACAGCTCTACATCCCTCCTGTGCTGGGGGACCCAGGCCTAGATGCAGTACTTCAGATGGGGACTCATGAGAGCCGAGTGGAGGGGGACAATCTCCTCCCTCATCCTGCTGCCACCCCTCTGCTGATGCAGCCCAGGGCACTGCTGGCATTCTAGGCTTCAAGAGCACACTGCTGGCTCATGTCCAGCTTCTCAGCCATTGGGACCCCCAGGTCCTCATTCACAGGACTGCTCTCAGCGTGTTCTCACAGTCAGTACCAGTGTCTTGCTGAACCTCATTAGATTCTCATGGGCTTACTTTTCAAGCCTGTCCATAAGAGGGTCTGCATGTTATGAAGATGAGACCTTGTGCTACACCATCTCCCTTATCACTGCCTTAAAAACAAGTTCTACTAAACACGCTTACTGTACTTTAGCCAGTAAATTCTCTATACTTCCAGACATAATGCTATATTGAACAAATTTCAAAACTGTGCCAAAGAGCAAATAGCAAGGAAATGTGTAACTACAAAACATACCATACGCCTCACTGTTAAGAGAAGATTTGTGATCATACTCATCAGTTTTACAGGAGGCACATCATTCACAGCGCTGAAAGAAATGACTGCAGTATTTTGTAGTGTAGTATTGCATTGTACCTCTTAAGCTAAGAATGCTTATATGACTATTCAGCTGTGCTAGTCACACTGCTAATAAACAAATAAATTAAATAAAAAAATAATTTTAAAAAAGGGATCTACAAAAAAGTGCTTTTTAATTTCAATTTAAGTTCAGCACACATTATCAAAAGCCTTCTAAATAAAGTAGACAAGGGAAAAGCTTGTGATAAATGATCCTTCATTTCCACATTGTGTATGCGATATCTTGGACCAATTGTGCTGCACTACACTGGTCCATCAGGTTGCCTGCCAAAATGAACAACAAAAAGCTTATCTTGTGTTTCTTTACAGAAATTTCCATTTGAACCACAAGGGAACAAAATGGTCACTGCATATGCAGGAAAGGTGAATGGGTTCAGCAGCCAGAAGTGGTTTGGGCTTTATCCATTCTATTGATTAATAACACTTCTAAATTTTAGCATGTTTCTCCCATAATGGTTAATTTTCTATTTAATTCAAAACAATAAATAAGGCTTTCAGAAAGAGATCATTAAAGTGGGGTAAAGAGAACTACAATGAAGTCGTATACCATGTAGTATACTATTAGGGGGGAAGGAAAGAAGTCATGAGAAAAAGCACAATTCCAACCCTGATGCCAAAAGGTAAGCGGATCATTTGACATCTTGTTTCCAGACTCATAGCTGGAAATTTCCTGTTAGTGTCTGGTCTTGTATCACAGCAGTGTACAGAACAGCTGTCTGTACACAACCAGATGTCATTATCAACAACTACTGGTTAGCTAAGTCACTACACTACACTACAAGTCCAGATACATCTAAGGCAGAGATAAAGCTGAATATGACAATAACACATTAAAAGTACTGGATTCTATTCTCTTTCAAGTGAGAGTAACTGTCAATAAATGGTTCAGTTGAAAATACCTCATGCATAAACAGAAACAACAGCAAGAAAGAGGGGTCACAATCCCTGTAACAACTCCTCTTACAGATTCTGTTAATAGCTGGTCCAGAGAAACCTTGCTCATAGAAATCAAAGGGTATGGAAGATGTGCTTTGAGCTCAGAGCCCATACCTGCATATAAATAAAACCTGACAATGATTGCCATGAAAAGAACATGCAGAAAAGTAATACTCTTTGCAAGTCATACATGCTCAATGCAAAGAAAACAAAATTGCTCCAAGAAAGATTTTCTAAATGAACTCCTACAGCAAACTGGGAAGTGTTCAACCTTTGCTGCTTTTCCTCTGTTTAATTTCATAGCCACACTTAGTTGTGTTACTTCACCCCAGCTACATGAGCGTACAGCAAGGTTTCTGATGGCAAAGCCTGAGTACGATAAGTTGCAATACTATTTTTTATATAAGTGCTGTGTGCTCTGGCCCAGTTCCAGACCCAGCTGTCACACTCGAAGCACTGCAAACTTAATATATCTACATCTGTTCTATACATATTTGAAACATGAAATGTCATTAGCAGATAAACACACGCATATCAGGGAGGTAGTCATGGCATGGAGACTAACTTACAGTAAAAGAATATTATTGTGTGAAACTCTATTTATATGCTGGGAAAAAAACAAACAAACAAAAAAAAACACCAAACCAGCTAGCAAGTGATGCTTCCAAGTGATCTTTCAAATAAAGCTTTCCTGCTTGTGCAATCTAACAACAATATCCAGACTCCTAAGAGCACTGTCTTTTAAACCATTCTGAGTTGTTACTTCAGATCATTCAAACAAACTGTACATATCAGCTTCTCCTCGCAAAATGATGGAATCACAACCAGAGCACCCTTAAAGCTAAGCTGAACAAATACACACAGAAGCATCGTTGGTTTGCCTCAAGTAACTCCTGTATTCTGCTGGCTACCTCACTAATGAGTGAGCACATCACAGGCTTGTCAGTCTCTGGGTACCACATGTTCCTGTGGAACATCCCCAGAGACAGTGCAGCCAGAATCACCTGACTGCAGGGCAGGGGGACAGAAAGTGCACCCCAGGCTGGGATACAGCAGATGGTGGTTATGCTACTTTGTATTACATTCACATACAAAGCAATTTTAACTTTTTCATAAAGAGACCCATTGCAAGATTTCATGGAAATCTAAGACAGCCTTCTATTCATTTTTGAAAGCTGATTTCAGGTTAGAAAATGAAAGACATGAATTTAGTAAGGCTGCTTCAAAGAAGCCACACAATCAGGTCACTTAATTTTCCACAATAAAATCATCAGCCATTGATTAATTATTATCAGGTAGGCACATTATTACCTGCATTAACACAAAGAGGCATCACCTACATGATGGAACACAGCCTCTGCAGGAGCCTGCGGTACCATTCCAGCCCTCAGAGAGCAGTAAACTCAATATACGTCAACACAGACTCTTAAAATACCAGGAAATACGAGATATGCACAGAAAAATCTAGTTAGCTTCATTAATTACTGAGCAGAAGTAGGAACTTTATGATCTACCCACTGATTTATATGAACTAACCCCATTCAGTGGACGCCGTTTGAAGATACTCTGTGCACTCTCCAGGCTCAAAGCTGTGTTAATGAGGGCAGCTCCCCCACCGAGGGAGCTGACAGCACTGCAGCAGGCAACAGAGGTTCTGGCACCACGCTGAATCTTTGAAAAGAAAGCCTGCTTCCACCCACTTTAATGCCTTCGTTCCCACATGAACATTCAGCAAAGACAATTAAATATACAGTGATTTGCTAGCCATGTTACAGACCAATAATATATATAAAAACAGAAGAAGTAAGTGTTCAAATGCATAACCTGCTGAAGAACACTAGTCAGAGAGTTCACTGTAACGAGCTGAGGCAAGGATATGTAATGGCTATTATGTTGCACTGACACAGATGTTTCCTTGTATTTCAAATACATCTTACAAAAACATTTGCAACTATGAAATATTTTTAATGATCTCAAGCTAGAACTCCATGACACAGCTCATTTGAGGCTAATGTCAGGAAATATGCAGGTGCACAAAGCATCCCAGTGCCATAGTTCCAATAAGTGAGTTTCCAGACAGAAGTGTTAGAAACAACATCAGTGTATACAGTGTTACACGAGCAACTTACTACACCATCAAGATAATGGCATACAGTTCAAACGAGCTGTTTCACATACCACCAACACACATTCTGTGCAAGAGTATATCGCTTTTAACTACCAAATCCATTTGTACAACACAAACTTCAGAGGCCTACATCCACCTAAAGCAACCTCCTCCAAACATGAAAGACTTCCATGTTCTGAAACACAAACTGCCTAAAGCACTGAAGAAGAAGTGCTGCAGCCATAAATTAACCTTAGTCCTTGCTTAACGTTAGATGGACACTCCTCACTCCTCAGGGGCTTGGGTTTTGCTTTAATAGTCACCTTTTGAACTGTTCTACCCATACTGAGCTTTAAAATAATGCAGTTTCCTACTCTTAACGGAGAAAAATGGCTTTGCTCTTACATAGAAATGTAATACTAAAAAAACAGTGAAGTCATGAAATAAATTAAGAAATTAAATTGAACTTACTTGATCTCTTGCTGGTGTGCTATTTCAGACAACAGGAAAGGGTGAAACTATATTTTCATGAAGGCAAGCATTGTTTCACCGACTTTATCCTCAATGCTCAAGTCTTGCAGATGTCCTCCTGCTGCAGGCTCCACTGCACTGAGAATAAATAATACAAACATAACGTGTCCATTAAAAAAAACAACCGTAGTTCTCTTATCTTAGTTACTTATAACAACCCCATTGATTGCCACTCAATATCTCATCATTATGCTTGTAAATAATTACGCACATTTTCAAGAAATATAAACCTTTAAACCTTTTCTTATTTTAAAGTTCTATCTTTTTACCTTGCTTTGTTTCTTTTTAATGCTGTTGAAGATGTCTAACGGTAAGCCACTGTGGCTGAAGTGGTGAACAGTATGGCAACTAAGGACGCATTCAGCAGAGTTGGAAAATCTTTTTTGTAGATTATTTGCATACCCTGAAGGCCCCGATGGCCAAGCATTTACCATAAATCCCTATTTGCTAGTGCCATTGTCTTGCAAAGTTTTCATTCCAACAGCTTTAAGCATCAGGCTTGAAAACCCTGTAGAAAAGGAGTCCTCCTTCTTTTCAGGCAGGGGGAACTCCAGCTGGGGTAAATAGAGAATGCAAATGATTTCAGTTGTATTCACCTGGCAGGAGCCAATTCCTCAACAGAGGAGGAGCAAACTGCGAGTGCTCTACATACCTCAAGTCTGTCATTACTAACAAGGTTTACAAAAAAATAAATCAGAGTTTGGGAAAGAGAGGCTGAAAATTTTTTTAAGATATTAAAATCAAAGTCAGTTACAGCTATCAGAGCAGGGTGCTCAGCACGGCGTATTTCCAACCTGCCTTAACAATCTGAAATGAAACTTATAAGGCTCACTGCATAAGCCGAAACTGAAAGGACTGTCTCCTATTTTATTCTGTTGGCCCACATCAGAGGCAAACGTTGGTATATTGGTATACCTCAGTACAGGCTGAACCTTCCCACCAATATTCCACTACATGTTGTTGCCATGTGACAGATGGCAGCAGAGGGGCAGGCTGACACCAAAGTGCGCGGAAAGCAAAGGTGTGGAATAGAATTCCTCCATGTGGAAAAAAATGGCACCCATTATGCTTGCTGCATGTTTATGGAAACCAAACAGTGGATGTGAGCACAGTGAGGCAGTGGGTGGTGTGTTTCAGTAATACTAATGGTGACATGAAAGTCAAGCAGCAGTCTGGATGGCCATGCACAGCTGTCACATCACAAAATGAAGAGTGTCTTGCTCAGCTCATTCATGCAAATTGGCTAATGGTTGTAAATATGCTGAAAAATAGCGTTTTGTAGCCAAAAATTCGCTCAAACAGCATTATTGTGCTTTTTGCATCTGTTGTAGTTTCCATGGAAATAAATAGGAGGCATTACTTTTAGAGTGATCTCCATGCAGACTAAGTGGAAAAGCTAACTGTGCCACAAGAAAAATTAACCCCCAAAGCAAAGCCAAGATCTGTTTCTGTAGTCTTGGAAACAAGCAAGCAAATGAGCCCTAGTTCTGGAAATCTTAATTCTCTCTTGCTTTTCTGAGATCCTTTGCTAGAGGATCCTTAGCTAAAAAATGAATTATATACATTTGTTTTCACTAAGCATACGGTACCTGAAGTGAACATCTCTGGCAACAGACTGCAATTTAATGGGAATGGATTTAAGGAATGTTTCATGTCACACAAGTAACATCATTTTAAGCTCTCATTATCCTCAGCTCCTAGTCAACAGTGATGTGCAAATTAATATAACACTTAAACTACACAATTATAAAAAATAACCTAAAATATATATATATTTTAATCAGAAAATCAGACAAGAGAATACCTGGCTTAAAAGAAACAGATGTCAGAGTTGGTTACTTGCACATAGATAAGAGGAAGTAAAATAAACATAATATTGATTCTTAAGAAGGATGCTGTGCACATCTCTGAAGGAAGAGGGCAGCTCTAAGTAGCTGTGTGTACATAAAGCCTTGCAATGCTTCAGGGTCACATTAGCCAGGACTAAGAGTACTCCAGAGAAATATGTGAGCTTATCTCCTAATCATTTGACTTGCTAGATGCCCCAACATGGGACATAGATTCAAGAAGGTTTATCTGAGTGTAAATGCCTTCTACAATAGCCTTGGAGGACAACAAAGACAGAGAGGAAGGATTCTTTATATAATCTCATTGCAAATGTCAATTTCAAATGTATGCATTCAAAATAACTCAAAAAACTTAGCTGAAAGCAATTCAACATTAGGTTTTTAGCTTGTTTAATTTCAAACAAGTATATCACTGATGGCACAAGACCAGTTTCTAATCAAGGAATTGAATAATTCAATAATTGCTAGTATTTTCTGTCAACAAACTTCACAAAGTCTCATCAAAAGGATTACATTCTTCTAGGGCTAAGCAGAAGGATGAGAGACAGCACATAGTTGACAGAACTCAGCAGGAATCACTACAAGAAGAGTTACAAAGCATATTTCATTTGAGGCAAAGTACTATAATAGGAATTTCATTTTGCACATGAATGTTCCCTGTGTGATATTCTCCAGTTTGTTTATTCATCAGCTGGAATTTAGGATTCAAATGTGAAGGTGACAGGAGCAGCAAATTTTGTATTCTCAAAGTGTAAAACAGGGTATTAACCTTTTAATGACCCTTAATTTAAACCCAGCTTTCAGAGTAAAATGTAAAATTATCTATTTTATTGTCTCTGTAATTCTAAGCAAGAAAGGAAATCCACCTTCACAGTGTGGGGAAACAGTGCATACGTAAGATTTGATGCTGCCTAAATGTGTTTGGGAAGGGTCATATAGTGACCCCCAACCAGCAGGATCATCACTGGAGCAAAATCAAACCATACACGTTTGAAAAGTTAGCTCAAAGTCTCCCTACTGGTTCTGATCCAGAAAAACATCTTCCAAGAGCTTTTTTCTTTGTTTTTTAAATTAAATATGCAAGAGAACCTAATTCCAAACATCAGTAAATGTACAGTGAACTTCTTTAATATATTTTACTAGGGGGTCCAGCAGGCTCAGATAGCTGATAATGGATGTTACGGAGATAAGTTATGGAGACTACTTAGAAATCAAGGAAAAAGCAAGGAATATTCTCATAGGATTTCAGTTCCCTGGGATGAGAACCACAGGTAGTTTAAGAACATAACAATCTTACATATGACTACCATCAGGTAATTTTTGTTTTTCGAGTACTCTCCTTTTAAGGTAAGAATCTAAATATGAAAGAGATAAGTACTATCTGAAAATAATTCCTAAGAGCTGTAAAACGTTTAATTTCTAGTTTTCCACAACCCAGAAAATAAACTAGCAGGCACAGCAAATGACTTTTTTTCCTGTGCTTTACGGGATTTTATCAGGAAGAACTTACCTCTTCCTATGCCCAATTTATCTAGAGGAGGGATCAGATGTATTATCCAGACAGGCCTTTTCTACACTGGGTTAGTGCTGCATGGCATTCTAGACAGGCATTTTTCTTCTATTTAATTATGCCTACCATCTATATATGCCAAGTCAGCCTCACAAACTAGACTTTCCATTAGGAGCATCATATACTTTTCGGGAATATTCTGTCCGTCTGTAATATATCATGAGTTAGCAGCTTTCTTGACAGTATTAGCTATATGTGAGACAATAAGAACATGGAAAATCCTCATTCGCTACCCACTTCAAGTCAGGGAATCAGGGCCAAGGGAACTCTGGAGAGATAACTCATAGCAACAGTATCCAAAACAGGAAAGTATTAGTTTTCTTATGTCTATAGTAACACTGTTAGAAAAGTTAAGACCCTTATCCTTGGTTCCCAAGTCAATCCAGATTTCAGATCGTTAAGCTGAGTGTCTTGTTTATGGCCATGCACTTAATGTGCAGCATTTACTAAGATGCTGTAGGCATTTTCTAGCATTAGAAGTGATCATTTATTGCAACCAACTTGACTTCACTTCAGACAAAATTTCAACTAGGCAGGTCACAGATTTTCTCAATGGCCTCTAGAGGGAACCAAAACCATCTCCCTCCATCTGCCCAATTACATTAATGACATAACAGGGCGTTCATACAAACCTCATCCAAGATCTACAAAGGAAAGCTGAGTATCGGTGCAGTTTCCTTCCAGCGAAGAAATACCATGTCTCTTTAATTCTTTCAGAGGTTAATTAAGACGTTTTTCTTCTCTTAAAAAGTGCTCGGTTGATGCAGAGTAGCAAAGGATATGTCATGCTATGTGTTAGTTGCTATGGTAACTAATTCTTTCTGAAAGAGAGAAACAAAACAAATTTGTATAAGTCCATATTTCACTATGAACAAAAGCCACTTAATAGTCTTTATTTTGCAGCCCATTGCCTTCCTTCGTTTCATTCTGATTTATAAATGTTTACAACTAATTCAGTACAGCGAAGTCTTTTTCTTTCCAACTGAGCATTCTGAGTTTCTCATTCTCATGGAGTACCAGAAAAGCAATTCAAACTCAGAAATAAAAGGAATTTGTGAAAGAGGGCTGATTCAGATCCAGTTCTGTGAATGACTTTCATTTGTGTGGAGGTGTAAGATGAATGAAGAGTCTTTAGAGGACATACTTTGGATTAGGAATGGTTAATTTTCCTAGCAAAAGCATATCTGGTGCAGAAATTAGGGCGAACCTTACCATATTGCTCTACTTCTATCTATCCTAAAGCAGCAGAAGAACGCCAGGTCTGGAAAGGTTCTTCATGTCTTAACAGCCTCCATCCTTGCAGTGAAATGCAGATTTGGTTTATATTGACTTCTTACTCATTCTGAAATATCTCAAGCCAAGGTATTGTTTACTACTGACACAGAAATTCCGAGCTGTACTTGCTGTGTTTGACAGTGGCAGAGAATAACTCTCCGGAGAGAACTATGGCTATCAACTGGATAAAAGAGAAATGTTCTCCTGAAACCTCTGTATCACTCAGTGGTCTTCAGAAGCTCTCCCACTTGGGTAAACCTTCTGCACAGACCCTCAACCCAAACAGCCACTGCAAGCAGCAGCCCTTTGCCCCATCACAGCAGCACGCCTGCCGCAAAGACAATGCAAAAACACTGCAACAAAAGAGAGGAGGAGCCATTTCCAAAGCTGAAATAAGAAAGAAAAAAAAAAAAAAAAAAAAAAAAGATGACCGTGGTTGGTAGGAATGAAAAGAAGTTTGTTTATTTTTCAACCCTCTAAATCACATGAAAAGAGGCACACTTCGCATTTCTTGTCCCCTTCTTTTCCCTCTCTCCTCATTGCAAACAAACGCGCAATTACATTAATTGGCTTTGCTATCAATGTACTGGGAAAGGATGTCCCTGCTTCACCACACAGGAAACTGCAGAAAAAAAGCTTTTCTGCAAACACCACTTGGGAATTACAACCATTCAATAAATGGCTCCGCTTGACAAAATTCCAAGCAACAAATTATATTCGTTCACCTGCCTACAACAACAACAAAAGTCATCTACATAAGATAAACGTAGCTCAGCTGCAACAATGCTCCTTTTACAACAGTAGCAAGTCAGAACTGGTGCTGTATAAAAGAGAGGAAAATTCTTAATTAGTGCCTCCCCTTGACAGGAAATAAGCACAAGAAACATCTGCATTGTGCATCACTATTTTCTATATTTAGAAGAAATAATAGAGACTGTTTATCGCAGCAAAGAGTTCTATGATCATGACTGACTTTCCAGTATCCATTTCAAGAGCTGCATGAAGTCCTTTGCACCCTCAGATGAAATTCTGCATATCCTAAGAGACACTAAAACAGAGATGGGACTTATCTGGAGAAGCTTCAGTGCTGCCCTCTGGAAGAGAAAATACTTTTACATGGAATATTTTGTTTTAACAGTGTCAGCAGAGCAACTGCAGCAAAGAAAGGAAACCAGGTATAAACTAACCTTCAAGTATGACGAGGAAATAACCTAAATGCTGTAGATCTCTGAAATAAAGTGGCATACCCATACCTAAGGGAAAAGGAAGAGCTGCAAAGGCTTTTGGAAATGTTTAGGGCAATTTGAAACCAGCTAATTACACAGTTGAGGGAGCTGAGCTCAGAGAGCTCTGGTGATGGGAATAGAGCTGCTTGATCTAGGTCACAGAACTGCTAAGGCTTAGGTTTTTTTGTCTGAAGGACTTTTATAGCTCCCATCTGCATAGTAGCTAAGAGTCTTACATGCTTTCAATGTGTTTATTCTCAAAACATCCCTGTGAGGCTGTGAAGCATCAATATCTAAAATTCAAAGACCAGAGGGAAGGTCAATTAGTTGCCATCATGCTCCCCACTCCAACCCCAGATCTGGGATCCTATTGACCTCCTCCTCATGGGATGCACAAGATGAATGTGAACACCAGGGCTCCATCTTCTGCCAGGGCCCAGCTGCCAGCAGAAATCAGTTGCAAGCTCAGTGTATTGTACCTTTCAAAGCCATTATCTTAGCATCCAAACAGCCCATGTACTTTGATCAAATATCGGCAAAAGTCCACGAGGAGAGCAAAAAAATCCAAACCACAAGAGCCTGGGGCTGGTAAACAGGGAGTCTGTTACTCTGCTAGCAGCAGAAAACTCTGGAACTCCCCAGAAGATGCTGGTTCTAATGGAAATGAGGTTGGGAGATCAGTGTGCAGAAAGGATGCATTTTTTCCAGAATTAACAGTCAGTTCTTATAAAAGTATTTACCCTGAATTTAAAACACTTAACTTTCATATTTTGATACACCAAAAATATGGTATACATTTTTTATACTTTAGCAGCAACTGAATTCAACTAGACAATCCTTTTCCCACACGATGCTGTGCATATCAACTGCTGTTCTAACTCAGATTCATTTTATCTCTTGAAACTGCATCTGTCAGCCTTGAACAACTGTCATTACATCTGAAGTACTCAAGTAGAAAGCTTGCCAAGCCACAACACAATGAGCAGGGATGACAGATGTCAGTCATTTCTTCTGACAGGGTAGATGCTAATTTTTGCTTGAACAGTTTAGGTTTTGTGGCATTTGAAGTAAAACAGTAATTTCCTCTGGAGTATAAAATGAAGTAAGCTGCATAAACTAAATGCCAATGAAAGACAGGCACACCAATAATCTACAATTTCTAGCATGTTAGCAAAGTATCAGCTAGGCACAAGAGGGGCAGCAGGGCAGAGTACTACTACCTGTCAAGCCAGAAACAGATTTGTGCTCTTGTTGGAAATACTCTTACAGAAGTTAGAAGGGAAGCTAACTTGAAAAAGTGACACCTTAGTTTCCCTCCTGGACAAATACCAAGCTTTTTCCCTCTCCCATCCTGAGGAATGCTCTAGGAATGTAAGAAATGATCTTTGGAATGTGACTGATACTTTGTTACTGACTATTGCCTCCACAGAGAAATGTCAGGTTGACAAACGTGTTTAAAGACAACCATTTTAAATGTTGGATCCATTGTCAGGTAACTCATTAAAGATGCACTTTATGTTTAATTTGTGCAAGGACAATGCTATTAGCAGCACACTAACACAATACAATAGGCCAGAGAAATCCTGCTATCTAAATACCTATTAAATGCCAGACTCTACACTTCAGACATAAATCCTACAAGGAACAATCTATAGACAGATTTGGAATGTATCTGTACCTCCTAGATACCTTGATAAGTAAAAGCCAGGAATCGACTTGCTTTGTCTTAAAAACGACAGCTTAAACAGTATGTAGCTTCTCTGGTATTCAATGGATTTGCTTCTGTTATCATAAATAATCGCACATTATCATGCCTCAAGCATGTACAAGAGCACATACGTATAAAGTGTCTATCTCAGTATCTAAGAAGTATGTTGACAAGCATGACTGCAAAGTCTGCGCACAAGGCCCAGAGTCTGAACAGCCAGACACTACATTAGACCACACGTTGCCACACTCACAAAGCAAAACAAGCTCTTTTTAGCAGGAGTTATTAGCTTAGCACAAAGCACACTCACAGACTGTCAGGAACAACTGTAAAGGCAGCTTATACAGAGAACTTGGGATACAGGAGGAACAAGCTCTCACCATTCAGAAACAAACAAATATCAGCAAGCAAAAGGATAACAAAACTATGTAGATAGACCTCATTCTTGTGACAGAAAATCCAAAGGACCCATAAAGCAAGACTGGAACCTGGTCAGAAGACCAAAAGTAGGAATCCATACAAGGCCAGTTCAGAAGCCTCCTGTCAATCATGTGGAAAAGCAATGAAATGGATTGAGGACAACTTAATGCTTTTATTTTCCTATAATAACAATAATGTATTACATTTTAAGAACAGCAACTCACAGTAGTGGACAAACAGATGACAGCTTTTCTGTCACATGAAGCCTTGACGAGCATCCAGCTATTTAATCAGAACAGACCTTCTTTTGTTTACATTAAGCACCATAGTTAGAGCCACATTAACACAACAATTCCTCCCCGTATATCACATTCTCTACCCAAAAAGAGTTAAGAATACTGCATCCTACCAAGGGCGCAAAGCCTTTGAACTTTGATGCTCGCTCACTAACGTTAAACACCTCATCACCACCAGCAGAGAGCTTTTTACATTTTATTCATGAACAGCAGAAGAGATGCCAATAAGTTTTAACTCAAGGGTGCAATGTAACATAACTAAGCCCATATGGTTTAGCTCATGCAGCCAGCTTTCCAAGCTTATTTTAATATGCATACTTTGGTCCTTGCAGTCAGACTGGACAAGCTGGGATTTTACTTGTTATCTTTTTTTTTTGTCTGTGTGTCCACCATCTGTTTTAGGAATCCTTGAATTTATAACATAAAGGTCATTTTTTTCAGCATACAGGGAATTGGGTTTTATTAATAAGGAAGAACTTGGCAAGAATTAAAGGAATAAATACATTTTAATTAATGTATAGTGTTTCGGACCATGTAACTTGGAAGAAACTGATAAACTGCTTGAATGATTCCTATGGGGAAATCTAGAAAGAGTGGGCTCAAGAAAGAGTTTTTAGGAACTGGTATAGATTTTTCATATTTAAGACACATTATCTTTTTTTGTGTGTGTGTGTTTAAGTAGGAAACTGTAACAGCAGCACAGCAAAGTGCAGCAATGTAGAAAATGGGAGGAACTTACGTAAAAGTAAGAACTGAAATGAGAAACGTTTCACTTAAGCTCTCAGATTCCCACACTTACCAGAACATGAATGTTTGGTTTCCTGTGCTTCTTGTCCAAGAATAGTTGTGATGACAGGAATAACAACAGATGGCAGATGTCAAGTTTTTGTCACATCTAAGCGGTTCTCTGTAGGGTGGTAACAATGTTCAAGTTATGGATAGGTGTTTTTGAGATTTTCTGGAGCTTGCAGAGCAGCTCTCCATCCTGACCTACCTCTGTGAGACATCAGAAGCCACATCCGTCCTGTGACTCTAAAAATGGGTGCCTCATGAAACTGGACTCAGCTACACTGGGGTCTGGATGGCCTTCCAACTCCGGCAGATTAATACGAGCCATTCAGAGAGCCTCCTTCCTGATATTTATTCCTTTGGTGCTTCCATACTCTGACATTTCCAATGATTCTCTGCTAGCCTACTACAGTCCTTGACATCTTTCTTCATGCATGTTTGTATGTATACTGCTTCTGGAGGGAATCAACCAATGCTTAGAGTCAAGCATTACTTAAGAGAACACTTTGTAAGAAATGAATGATTTGTTACTATGTAAAAACAGCTGACAAGAGAACCCCACACTCCTTATAGAGTATAAAGCAGCAGATCTGCGCAGCTACGTGAAAATACTGTGACCCTGGGAATAATCTCATAAAACAGCACTTCTAGAGATACTGAAACAGTGGCTATTACTATGCAGTTTCCCACTGTTTCACTCATATGGAATGTCAACAGCATGACTGTTCTTCCTGGGAAGAAGGACAAAGGAGGCAGGTACTGACACTCAAAGGACACAGAGTATGAGGAGCCTCCACCTGAAAATTCAGGCAGAAGACTCAACAGCTAATGTTGTTATACTTAACCCGTTTCTATAATAATGCAGGAGGAACATGAAAATTTAGGATTGTGATACCATAGCTATGTGTATACTGTATGTGCATACTCACAAAAACATGAGTTCACAGCTGGATGAGTTCCCCAATATCAAAACGCCAAGAGAGGCACAGACGTGTTCGATAATTCTTTTGCATTTCTTGGGATAGGACAGCATTTTCCTTTGCCCATCTGAAAAACAATCATAGAGCAAGTGAAATATTAGTTACATGGTACATCACCTTTAGTAATGACTTTCACAATAGATTTTTGAGATGTGATTTTCTTTTTTAGGATTGAAAGAGCAAACTTCTTACTATTGTATTATTGACTATTCTGGGGACAGTTTGTTGTTGCTTAAACTAGATAACTGAAAAGTTTTATTTTGAACTCTATTTGTGTTGAGGAATTCAAAGCTCTATGTAGTTTTTTTTAGTGAGGATTCATGTGTTTTTGTTTCTATGGCTTTACAGAAGGCATACACTGTGCTATATAAAAATAAGGTCATATTTATCATTGTCTGTGACACTTGAAAATAGTTAAGAATCATCTGGAAGCTCAAAAGGTTCTTGTTGATTTTGCTACCGTAAATAAAATGCCAGACTGAGTTCTAGAAAACTTTCACTTCTACAACATATAATATATTCCACCTAAATGAAATGCACAGAACTTACAGGAGAAAGAAATAATGGTCAAAATCCCAAAGTCCTCAATTAGTAACACAACACAGTATCCCAGCTTACTGAATATTCAAATGATACCAACAAAACACAGCAGGATTTACACTATTTCAGCTCCCACTTCCCTTTCATACACTCATCCTGTGTTTGCAGGTCAGTCAAGTTCAATGCATGAGCACATTAGCTCTTCTCAGCTCCCAGTGAGGTGAAGACCCCCCGCAGCATCATGGCTGTCCATCACACCAAAGTGACAGGACAAAGCTTTGCTTCCCCTTGCAGGGATGGTTTAGTGGCGAGCCTCTGCCAGCCTCAGCTCACTCTTCACTGACTCTTGCGGCCCAAGACAAAATCCTACAATGTCTTGTCACCCCCAACAGCATCTGTCAGAGGCTGCCCATCTGTACTGGTGTTTCCAGCTTACCATGCCTCAGCTTGTTGCCATTACAAAGTAACGGGGATAAAAGGCTTGCCTCTCCAAATCTAAACTTTTATCTGCTTTTGTTCTTGTCTTAATTTTTTTCTAAAATGCATAAATGTTAATCTGTTTGAATGAGATTAAGTATTACAGTCCCAACATCAGCTATGATGACAAGTAGGCAGCAGAATCCCCCAGACAGTAACCTAAACCCCAGAGGTCTCTGAGGAAGGTGATGAACTGTGACAAGTCAGTGGTAAATACACACATTCACTCATACAAATGATTCTTAGTCTGATTCTTAGTCTTATTACTGTGGAGGATACTGTGGACAACAGACAACGTTTAACCACTTTTAGTAACTCTTCACATTAAAGCATTTAATTTAGCAAGCTGCAGAAATGTAAGCATTCTGTGCAGTGCTCTTACGGGAACGCTCAAACCATTTTAAAATTAATTGTTTCTGGTTAGATAACACCTATAGAAATAATTAAAGGTTACAACCCCAATCAAGCTACTTTTTCTGATTTCTTTGGACCTACACATTTGATTTCAATGTCCCACAAAGTTTTAAAAGTTTATAGCATCTCTAAAAATTAAATTCTCACATTGCACTTAATTATATGTTTCTTTCCAATCGTCAAAAGTAGAGCAGCCTTTGAATGGGAACTAGAACTTCTGAGTGCAGCCATTCATGTGAACACAACCTGAAAAAGAGAACTGTTAGAATCTGCATCATGCCTCTGAGAGGATAGGAAAGGACTTTCAGCTTGAGTAGAGTCCTTCAGCAGTACTGCAGTTGTAGAACGACAAACAGCAACATGACCCCAGTGCCATCTCTGAGAGGCTTAGAAACCACAAGTACTGAGACATCTTTTCCTACTGTTGTACAAACAGACAGGTATTAGCTTCACAACACAACCACTATTATTTTTTTTAGAAAAAATGTAAATACAGAGGAAATAATTCCAGATGTTCCATACAAAACCACTTCCCTTTTTCTTTTCTTTTCTTACTACCCTGTATGAGTCTGCAGCAATTTATTGCTTTTCTTTCTGAAGAAATTTGAGGCAGGCTCCTAAATTAGGCCAGCTCTTCACTCGCTCCAGTTGCAGAGAGCTCATTGATTTCACTGTCTGGAGGCTGGTGGAGATCAAGTCTTTATCTTCCACTTCTTATTCTTTTTTCTTTTCAGCTCAATATGGTAGCAAAGCACACACAGAAAGTTCCATGAAACTTTCAGAGATGTATGAAAGAATCCCATTAATATTAGAGACCAAGTAGGCCTGCCTGTATCTTAATTTAGTTATTTTTAGTATTGATCTTAACAACACTATAGAAACTGATATCGTATTAAATATGTCATTATCTCCCACATGTACTCAATAGATTGATTTTTAACTTTTAAAAACATTTTTAAACACTCCACAGCAATCATAGCTTTGGATTAAAAACATTTAGTGGTACGTAACAGTAATCAATATTTACATGACCAAAGGAGAAACAGAAGAACTTAAGCGCAAGCATGTGCTCTTCCCATTGAGTATATCTGGAAAGTGAGACAGTTACACCTTAACAGACAGCAAAGCAGTCTTCCCTGTATGACTAAATGAACCAGTAGGGTTCCGGTGCAGGAACTCAAGATATATGCATAATTTAAATACACAGGGACAGCATGCACCAATGTAAGGTCTTCCCCATTCATATGCCAATAAAACTATCCAAAAGAGCATGAATTCAAGAATATGAAGGCAGAACGAAGATAGGAAGTGCAGCAATACACATGAAGCTCTTTGCATTCCAGCTATGGCTTCAAGCAAAAATAATATAGAGTTGAAGTCTGAAAAAAAGTATTTATTGCACGTGATGTTTCCTGCATTTACTTGAATAAACAGTTAAAAACAAAACACTACTCTGTGTTTGGGCAGTGTAAAAAAGAGTGACAAAACTGAGTAATAAGGACAGTAGTTAATGGAGCAGGCTATTAAATGAATGATAATGAAACCTGGAACAGCAAGTAGATAAGAGACTGATCGTGCAGTACTGCCAGACATTCAGAATGCAAATGCAGAGGAGACATGGTCTGCCCATAGGTTATACAACCTGATCACAGCTATCTAAATGCCATGGAAACCCAGAACAGAGTCAGAACACATGGAAATTTTGCCCAGACTTGATTCAGCTCTGAACAAGCACAGTTCTGTGAGGATGAGTATGGTGTTAGACAGAACAAAGCAAAACATAACTTGGAATTAAAATACAACTGACAATTAAAGATAAAACATTGAATCTTTCGAAAAGGTTGAGTCTGAGGCTGATGGGGGAATTTTAGTTCTAGCATTGCCTTGCAGCCAAGGCGGATACATTAATGTATTTAAACAGAGGAGTGTTTCATGCACAGAAGTGGAAAGATTGCTTCATTTTGGACAGGTTGACTGGCACCCGTAAATTTTTCATTTGCATCCACCATATAAAGATTATAGGATTGACTGTACTAATCAGATTAATTATTCATCTGGTACAGTAACCACCCTTTAAAAATAACCATTTGTGGAGGCTCAAGACAACACTATGAGCTGGGATAGAGCGATGCTTCCTGTCTCTGAGCTTCCAGCAGCTTCCAAGCTGACATTTCCCTCCCCAGTTTGATGATTATGCAACTTTGCATCATTTATCTAATCACATTTCGCACCCATCACAACTTTTTGTATCTAAAAAACTCTCTGGCTCAGAGTTTCTCAATTTAATTATGCATAATACAAAACAGTTCCTCTTTTCATTTGATATAAATTGTCTGCCTGATCATTTCATTCTGTGTGCCTTGGTTTATTCCTTTTGAATAGTGAATAATCATTCCCTCAAGACTTCAGCCACACCATCCAGGATTCTATAAGATCTCTATAATAACCACTCACAGTTGTTACTTTTCTAAGCTGTAGAGTCTCAGTTGTTTCATTTCCACTGCATATGAGAGGTGTTCAGTACCTCTGATCATTATTCCCTGCCTTTTTCTAGGTTACTACACCCTTTTCTGAAAGGAGGAGAGCAGACACATAGCTTACATTTCAATGTGAGTCCCCCACAGTTGTGTGGAGCTGTATAATGACTTCCCATCTAATCTTTTTCAGTGTTTTCTGACACCTTTACTTTTCTGCCCACCATCTCATTTCAAGATAACATCTACAGGTAACCACAGACCGGCTTACAATTCTTTCTCAATAGCGGCATACTTAGAACTTACCAAGCTATTAAAAAGTTTTGTCTGTTTGTTTCCCTCTGTGTGTATGGCATTTTATGATCAACTGAATTTAAACTAATGCCCACTTGGCACTATGAGATCATAGAACAGTACAGATTCCTGCTTCCATGCTCTTAACTCCCCAACATCAGCTAACTTCGCTATTCGTCCCTTCTTGCTCATAAAGGAATATGTCAGACAGCAACCACTCCAGCACCCCACTGAAAATAAAAGGCCATTTCTTCCCACTCTTTGCATTCTGACTTTACACCGGTTACCTGTTTCTGACCGTACCTTGTTATTCATCTCCTAATGGAGTAGTTTCATTAACGCACACTGTCAGAGAGCCTTACTGAAGTCTTAAGTGTGCTTCAAGGAGAATTCTGAAATGAGATGGTGCAGATTATAGCTGGACGTAATGAAGATTTATAAATACATATGATTTAGCATAGATTGAAATACTCAAGGATCATAATAAAAGATAAATTTATTACAATAAACATGCCTTCATTAAAAAAAAAGAAATCCTGTATGAAATCACTACCTAACACTAGAATTAAATAAATAAATAGCTGTGCTGGAAGTTGCAATTCTTTAGATTAGAACTAGAGTGCATTACTTTTAAACTGCAAGAACAATTAAGCGCTCATAAGCATTCAAACACATAACCAGCAACAGCGGTGGATTCTCTACCATTTTTGGAGCTCAGTCTAGAATCTACTTATTGACTTGTTGCTTTATTAATTCCTTTTTTTGTGTCCTGTAAAACATACAAACAATGTATTTCCATGGGTTTCTAGGCACAGCCTGGAAATATGATGCAGATCTTAGCCTGCTAAAACAGTTAATAATTTTCTCTATATATTTCCATCCTAAGAAACCTACTATATTATATCCCTTCACACAGAGTCATTTGCAACCGGTGTATACCACTTGAGACTCCTATGCAAACACTTGGGTTTAAGTGCTACCAAATCTCTTCCTCACCTCCTCTGTCTAGACAACCTGTGTCAGTACTACATCTATATGCAAAAGAAGCAGCTGACCCTTTTGATTTAAATTTCAAGCTAAACTGCTGTAGAGAGCCTATGATGGATGCAGAATAAATCAGCTGTTTAAGAAAGCAATAGATGTCTGCTCTCATCTCCTCGAGAGATGCTGATCTAATGCCTGTATTCTAAAATTGCTGTGAGGATCTCCCATGTGGCAAAAGGCAGCCAGCATGGACAATGACAGGGCTCACAGCTTTCAGCCTTATGATTACACAGTTATCTCTGTCTGATACACTATCTGAGCTGAAAACCATAGGTTTGATCAATGCTATAATGACTTCTATGGCATTTCTTTTTTTTATAATCTATAATGCCCTATTTATGTTCTAGCCAGCTTTAGCTTATACTGAGTGCACTGACTTCAGCTTTTCAGTATGATCTCAGTGTGCACCTACATCTACTGTCCTTGCTCCATTAAGAAAAATATATTTGTTTGTAATGCAGTGGCTGTGCTATTTTTGTTATTTTTTTTTTCCTGCAGTGCTGAAAAATGTGTCCAAGCACATCACAAAGCAATGCTTGCAATTTGTAGCATACCGTCTGTACTGCTGACAGTTTAGAGATCAAATAATGAAGTGTGAGGGGTGTGCTGATCACTGCCGACCTCGTTATGTTATATTTCAAGAAGAGATGTGCAGCAGACTCACAACATCCAACACCACGCAACAGCTCATTAATCAGCAGCCTGCTGATCTCTTGTCCTCTTTGCTATTCCACTCAGCTAGAAACTACGTTTATGCAGGAGCTCTCGAGCAAGTTGTTTCTATAAAGGAGACAAATACCTGTCTGGTCTTTCTTCCGGCTGTGGAATGCGCTCACTGCCAAGCCCAGATAAGGCTCTCTGGATAAACAGATGTTTCTCTCAAAAGCAAGAAACATGGGAAACCGCATAACCATATATCTCTCTCGAGTTCAACGAGGATCCAATATAAAATCTCTCTCAGAGGACTGAGAGAACCAAAGAGGCATTTTCAAACACTTCCCAACACACAAACCATACTCTTCCTTCTCCAAATCCCCACCAAAAGAACTGCTGGTATGCTCAGAATGCAGAAATTAAGCACTGCCAAGATTAAGCACAAATTCAGGTAAGCAGAGGAAATCCGGTAAAGTATGCTTCTAAATTGGGCATCACTCTGAATGCTCATTCTGAGCTGCCCAGTTTTGCAAAACAAACATGTAAGCTCAGGTCTGCTTGCTATCTACTCCTAAGCATCAGGGTAGCCCTGTCAAGGATTTCCTCCTGAAAACCGCAACTCAAAAGCACAAAATGAGGAGTGGAAGGTTTGGCAGAACTGTACAGGGACAGTGGAAATGGGGCTACACAATGGACACGGTCATGCAGTCGTGGAGATGGAAAGGTAGGGCAGTGAGATTTCAGTGAAACCTGCTGGACAAGGGCTTACTGATGCTCCAAAGATTTAGATATCACGCTTTGTTGAAAACATTGCTTTCCAAGAGATTTCTTTGTATTCGTGATGTACAGACACACCGTTTCAAACTAATTGTGGTAAGAGACTTAGAACTCTATCAATACTGGATGCTAATCTATGTTTCCAAAGAAAACATTCAGAACATTCAGTTCTTATGCCTTTGGGAAAGGCCACACTGGGAGGCTTTTTGTGGTCCTGATATCCTTCACAAGAACTCGAGACAAGACCAGCACTTTGGTGAAAACTGAAAGCACGGAAATAAATGGCTTTAAGCCTGCAGAATCATAAGGATTAGAAGGGACCTCTGGAGATTCAACCTCTCTGCTAAAGCAGGTTCTCCAGAGTAGGTTACACAGGAAAGCATCCAGACAGGTCTTGAATATCTCGAGAAAAGGAGCCTCTCCACAGCCAACCTGGGCAGCCTGTTCCAGTGCTCCATCACCCTCACAGTAAAGAAGTTATTTTTCACATGCAAAGGTGGCAGTCCTTAGCTTTACTGAGCTCCAGGTTGATGAGGAAGATGTATAGCCCAGAAAGAATATGCAGAATTATACAGATACTCCAATTAAGATTATAACAAAAAAGCAAGATTATCTTCACTGTAATGAAGGCAAGACAAATTACAGCAGTAGTCATTAGCCAGAATTAGTCAGACAAAGCACAGTTGAAACTTCACCTGGTAGCATTTTTCCACATCATTCTCCTTCACTATTCTAACACATATTTTTTGTATCTTATTGTCAGCAATCACCCAGGGATTTATGCAATAATCATAGATTATTTAAAGGAGCAACAAAAATGCTGAAGATTGTTTCTAATGTAAACCATCTATGATCTTATATGAGAATAGAATAATACAGAACAGCTCTATTGGAAATGACCACAGCAACCACTAAGTACAACTGCGTGACCACCTCAGGGCCAAAAGGTAAAGCGCATCATCAAGGGCACCATCCAAATGCTTCCTGCACATGGACAGGCGTGGGGCACTGCCCACCTCCCCAGGAAATGCGTTAAGCATTTCATTGGGACCATTAAAATCACCTGTTAAGAGAACAGTTACAAACCATAAACACTTCGCCTCTTGTTAACTAACCCACTCTCAAGTCTTTAAAGAAGTGCCTTTTCATTAAGCACAGCTCCTTTGCGTGCATTAGAAACTGCTGGTTGACTTGAAACAGAAGAAGATGCATGAAAAGCCTACCATGGTGAGACTAATTCCTGTAACTCTAGGCCGTGGTGAGATGATGGAATGGTTGTGAACATGCAGGAATTTCAGTCAGAAATATTATTGACCAGACAACACGATGGGGAGCCAATGCCTCATTTATGTGTAGTTTTCCAGTTCCTTCTTTTTTCTTTCCTTTTTCTTTCTATCTTATAGAACCCATTGACTTTGCATACTTATTTCAATTAAAAACAAAACAAACCACAGACAAACACAAGAAAAAAAACATTTTTGTTTCCTTAGAGGTGGAAAAGAAAGTAATTATTTTATCCTGGTAAATCTAGCAATGAATATAAGACAAAAAAAGGTCATTTGTTAGAAGCAATACACACAGCACTGTATACGATAGCAGAAATTAATTTTCTTGCTACAATGTTTTAATAATGTATTATTTGTAAGACTTCTGTGCTCAGCACTCCCAACTGATATTAAAGCTATGTCACTTCAGATACTCCTTAAAGAAAAAGTGGGGGGTGATGGTAAATAGAAGCCAAAGGTATGAGGGACTTAAAACCACAGTAATGGTTTTTCACGTCACTGACATTTAAAAACTCATTAAATTAAATAATTCTGCCTGCAGGAAGATAATTAACTGGCTATCTGGGCAACTTCTATTAAAAAAGAAGGAAAGAAAGAAAGAAAAGGACAACCAACCACAAAAACCCACCACAAACAAACAAACAGATTCCGATGCATTATATCAATATTTTCCACTAACAGTGAGAAATGTTAGGTCGAGTCTGATAAAATAGGCAGAATTTCTAGCTCTTCAATTTCAGATAATGCTCTATTGCTGTCAATACGTAATTGGCTTCCTATTTTTTTTCTGCTTTACCACTTCTAAGTTTAAAACATTGGCCTATTTTTCACACTCTCCTGCTGATGAGATTAGAATTGGCACTATTACTGGAAGCTTTATGTTAAAGTAACAATATTTCCCATGTACTCTTATAGTAAACACAAAGTGTCTCTGCCTGACTACCCACCTGATGGAGCCCACTCCACAAATCCAAAACCCATTTTAAAACTTGTACATTGCAACTTTCCCCCTGCAGGAAAGCACCTCCTCAGCTCTAACTTCCTATAGCGTTCCACGGTAATGAAGAAACAAGATATAAAAATGCGCATATACAAATTAAATCAGTACATAAAGCATCAGTGAGGAAACCAGCTGTTCTTTACAGTCCAAAGTCTGCTCTACAGAGACACCCTAAGAATGAGTGGAAGTGGGGGAAGGAGCTTAAGCTGCCCATCAGACTAGTCGCTTTTGTTAGAAAGCAGCCAGCAGGCAGGGACAGACAGCCGAAGGCAAGAGAACATCACCCACTTCCTTGCCTAGTCTGCTGCACACAATAGGTTACTTTAATTTAATGATGCCCTACTTTTAAGTGAAAGAAGAGGCTACTCAATTTCAACACGGATTGCTGAAATAGACAGAAGGGGCAGCTTCTAAATTCATCGCTAGGTAACGTGATATAGTGATACTACGGTGTACATCATACTTCACACACAAGACAAACCCTTCATGAAAGGGCAGAACATCACAGAGCATCCCAAATTTTCATTCTCTGTCAATATGTCAGTACATGCTATAAGTGAATATACAGCTCGGGCAGGGGAGTGCTATTTTCAGCAGCCTTTATCAAAAGTCAGGAAGCCTCATTTCAACAAGAAACATCATCTGTCAATGCAGGAAAGAGAATGAATGATAGTAGCTGTTTAAAAACTGCTAAGGAATGATTCAACATTCATCAGCTCACTTCATTCTCATTAGCAATATTGAAATATCTAATTTAGAAACCTTTCACTTTTCCTTTTAAGATGATGGTATGTTTTTAAACTTGTTTTATGGAGAATAATCAGTAATAATACTTCCCTTATTCCTGTGAAATCACGAGATGATTCATGAAATAATTTCCATTTCATCTGGAACATTTTCCCTTCTGCAGTACCTGTGGAATCAAGTCAATTGTCTGTCTTTTTCAGCAATCATTAGCTCTCTAGTGCAAACCCTCTCTTAAGATGCTTTTATTACTTCTGAAAGCTCTGTCTCCTAATGGACCGAATGTAATTGAGCACAGATGCTATTTGCAATGGATAGACAAGCCAAACTTCCAAGCAATTGCTCAGCATTGAGTTACCCTGAATGCACAAATAAGATTGTTATTGTTATTAATATTTATCCATTCAGCTCTACCTTGCAGACATATGAAAATGTTACACAATCTTCTAGCCCACAGGCCCAGTTCAGACTCTCTTTTGCCTTCATTAGAAAAACAGAGAAAGCACTACAACCCACAGAAACACAAAGATTGTATGATCTTCATCTTATTTGCTTTGAAAAACCTGCAGACTTCAGTAGGATTTGGATTAGACTTTCTATGAATTACAGAAACAAGATCCCTTTTTTAGTATACTGCCTAAGTTGTCTAACTAGGAACTAATTAATGTTTTGACATTTTAGTACAGCACTTGGTATTTAAAGGAAATATTTCCAAAGATCATTGACCTTGATATCAATCAATGTGATTACCAACATCAAAAGTACGTAATTCTCATAATGCTATGGATCAGCATGCTCACAATGATAAGCAAGTTGTACCAGCTGTACTAAAGAGCTTAAGAAAAAAATCTTAAGAAAAAAATTTAAATAGCAAAAAAGAAAAATCAAAGAGTGACCTTTTATAAGCATCCAATAGCTTAGATATATAATCTGTGTTTATCTGAAATGACAAGAAATAAAGGTGGGAAAGAATTAAGATTGAGGGCATGCTTCCTCCTGGTAGTTCAGAATTCACATTTTTCCTCTTATCCAGATTGGAGGCTCTTTCCTTCATTCCTTTATTCTACACACACAAAGAGAAGCATGAAAGCAAAAAGAAGACACGCTAAACTGCTAACACTTGCTAAAATTATTATCACTAATTTAGTTTGTTGTTTTTTTTTCCTATTTATGTTTTTCCACCTTAACTTGGATGCGTCAGAATAATTTCATAAAAGCTTACAAAAAAGTTTACAGATTGCATTGAACTGCCTGTTTCAATCTGGTAGTAAAAAGCAACAGCACAAAACCAAAGGGCAACCAGTAGGGTATGACATGGTTTGGGTTTTTGTTTTGTTTTTTTTTTGGGGGGTGGGGTTTGAATTGCATTCTCCGTGGGTTGCGGATACACATCCTAACATCCAGCTTCTGTAGCAACCACTAGCCTAAAGAATCATGCTCAAGTTATGCTGGTGCCTTCTATGTGCCTCACAGAAGCACACGTGGAGGAAAGCAAAAATTACATAATGGTTTGCATGCAAGGCAATGGTTGTCTATTCAGAACAAGATTTCTTAGCTGCTTCCTCCCTTTCATATTTTTTATTTGAAAAAGGAAAGAAGCAATCAATTAGCAGGGCTGCCCACAAATCGCTGTAGAAAAGTATCACAGCATTTGGAATATAAATCCTTTGCTGTTTTAGTGTCTCTTGCTTATTTTATATACACGCAAAAACCTTTTTAAAGCATAGTCTTGGATGAAGAACTAGTCCATAGCCTTCTCAAACTCCCACTTTTGTCATATTTTTGTCATTTAAAGCTATCACGAAAAATGAAAGAAAACTGATTCACAGCAAAACTGTTTCTACAGCACTTTATCAGGAAGAAATCTGAGCAGGCTGTTTGGTACCTTCATTTATTTATCAACTTATTCTGCACCTCCCAAGCTTGATGCCTCCTATTAAATGCCTCCTATTAAATTACACTTAAGACATTTTTTTGCCACTTTCCCCACTACCCTTTTCCATATGACAACGTGTCAGTCATTTGCTAGTATGGGAACGTTCCCCGGCTATCAGTCAAAAATCTTGCTCCTTCAGGAGTCTGACATCACATCACCAAAAAGCAATCTGTCCAATCAGTCAAGTATCAGACAAGTCTGTCTGTTAATGCACAAATGTACATAGCTGTTTATATAATGAAAATATATGAAGTTTATATACATACATATATATATATATATATGTGAAAGAAAAGGTAAATCAACTGTATTATTATCTAATAACTTTCTAACAAGGCACTAATAAAACCTCTTTTTGATGTGTGCCTTAATATATAAAAGCTTAATACCTACACTGCAGTTGAACATCCTCCTGGATGGAGACTCACTTCACTCAATGTTTGTCTCCACATGCCATACCCAGATTTTCAAGCTTGAATAAATCTGTCTGGTCTGACTGTACCACAGCTCAGTCTAAGCACATGACTGAGTTTCCCAAATTTTGGAGCACTCATCAATGCATGGAGGCAGGCATACCCAGAAGGTAACAGAGATGCTAAGAGGGTTCCATCACCTCTAGAAGTACCTACAAATACCCTAAAGAAAACCTGGTTGATTATGGCTCTCTGACCACACATGTTTCAGTAGCAGCATTTGACAAACATTCTTCTGTCCTTTCCAGCTGTTCCTAGCTAAAGCGCCAATGTTGTATTTCTCTGCAGTGTACACAGTGTCCCAATTTTCAGCACAGGGATGCTGTTCTGTGGGCCACAGGCACTTGTGGGCAGGTTTTTCAAGGCACAGATACACGTTTAAATTCTAAGACATCCTTAGGCAGAAGTTAAGAGCTCAGGCAGCTCTTTGCATCTGTAAACAACATTAGAAGAGATGCAGAACGCTTAAAGCAGAATGATTAACAGCAACAGCATAAGCACTGAATAACTAAAGATTTGTACCCACACTGCAAGAGCAGCTCAGTGAAAAAGAAAATGAAAATGCATAAGCCTAATGTGTGTGCCGTCACAGGAGAGTTAAGATGTAATCAGTTATTGAAATTAAAATGTCTAAGCGTCAAATCTAAATTGTTAAAGCAATGGCATTTAGCCAGAAAATGCTGAAGTCCGTATCAAAGAATATTTCCAGCTGGGTGGTGTGTCTAAAAAGTCTAAAGGCGACAGGAAAAGATGCTCTGAGCATACTGCTATTCACAATTAAACCCCTGCGGGAGTTGATATGTACTAGATGTTACAGGGCTATAAGGTGGCTCCTACCTACAACAGGGAAATGACAGCTACAGTTACAAGAGCTTCTGCTACTTTATGTTTATTCCAGAAGCAGGAAGCAACATAGGAATAGAGCACAAAGCATATGCAAAAGCAGTAACGACTCACTGAATATGTCCTCTCTTTATACCTGTAAAACTGAGCAAAAATACTCTGCCATTAAACAGAACTATCATTAAGAAACAACATCAGTAGTAAATGTTTATATTAAGACCTAACAAAGTACCAGGACTCAAGTAAGTATTCCTGGAGGTATATTCAGCACTTCTAAAGAAGAGCAAAAAGGTAAGAAAATAAATGCAGAGCAAGGCCTAGATAAAATATCTGAAATTACAATTATTTTTTACTATCTCACTGGAAAAGAATCTAATTGAGATAAATAGGTCATAAAAGGACAATTTAGTTTTACCTGTGCAGTTTTAATGTCACAAGCATACTAGGAAGCACAGCTGGAAAAGAACTGAAGGAAATGTTGTACTTCAAGGGAACTATTTTATGACCACAAGACTGTCCTACACAGCATTATTAGCACCTGGGATTGTTCCTGCAAACCTGGAAAACATGCCTGTCCGGCTTCCTGAACTGAGGACTGTACTGATATTACTCATTTCAGCCACAAGTAATGCTCAACATCTGCCAACATCAAAAGACGGTACTTCAAAACTGAAGGCAGCAAGGACTCGGTGTCAAAAAAGCAAGTGCTTTTTACTATGAAACTAAAGTGTAGACCACAGGAGTCAGGAAGAGAGAAAAACTGTTTCTATGAGAGTCAAGTTCATGACAACTGAATGAATCTCAGTTATGTAGAACACAATTTGGCATGTATGCATCTAGGTAAAGGATAGATCTTCTCTTGTATTTCCTATATATCCAGAAGATATATATTTCCCCCCAAGAAAAGTTATTTAAGTGTATTTTAATATACTCTTCCAAACTACAGTAAAAGAAAAAACTAAAAAAAATATAGATATAGAAATAAACCAATCATTTTTAGAACTTCATGAAATGCCTTTTCATCAGCCCAGCATGTAGTACACGACTTGCAAACCTCAGCAGTGAAGTTCACCAGAGCAGCTGGCTATGCACAGCACTCAGCTTCTGCCTGAAACTCAGACAATTAAGTCCTAGTGGGCAGCACAACAACAGCATGGATTCTCTCTCTTTGCTTAAATCAATCTAGCTTGGCAGTGCTCCTGGAGATTGTTTTATTCACAGAAAATTATAATCAGACACCTGTAAAAGTTTCATTCACTAGGGCTAGAGAAAATCAGAGGATCGCAGTGTATCTCAAAGGCAGCAGCATGAAGAGTCTGCTGCTAGGGTAAGGTCAGGAGTACAAAAGTAGCTTTGGATGGACAGGAAGGCAAGCATGGAGCTAATCCAACCCAGGATGGAGGAACAACTGTAGAGCAGTAGAGCGATATTGAAAAGAACCTGACATCTATCAAACATCTTAAGAGCCATCTGCCCTCCAGAACAACACATATCACTCAGGCATCTTGCTATTCAAAGAGCACTTATGAAATGCCATGTAGTGCAAGAGCTATTTTCTGTTCCTAATGATTTTCTGAAGGAAAAGAGGCCAAAATATACTGCATCTATTTAGGTACACTGGACATCAGAAGAGTCTACAGAACCGAGCAGCTGAGAGACTGAAAGCTAAAATAAGAGAGCACAACTCTCCCCATCTAAGATTTCAAAGAAAAAAAGGTATCCTCACAGCTTTTAAAGTGTATATTTTACTTCGCCATCTAGGAATAATACTTGGTTCAACACTGAGCCAAAGAGTTGCCCAGAGTGACACAGCACATAGTTATGTTCTGCTCTTTCTCTTGTTTTCTGTCTATGCACAGAACTTTCCCCTTCTTTCTCTATGTTGCATGATAATATAAAGTGGCGTGTTTCTTGCAGCGACTAAGTAGATTATTTTCTTGTGAATAGAAGAGCTGCTTTTAAAAGGCCTGTATCACTTTTGAAAATAGGAGTTAAGCATGTGAGTAACTTATAAATCTCTACTGAGAATTTCACCCTTATTCTACCATGTGCCTCATATCTCCATCTGTAGCCTGGAGATAAGAGCTTTTCAATGTTGTTGTTTCTAGCAACCTGGGAATATGATGGCTAGAGAAAAAGAGACACAGCAGCAATGAGCACTCAAAGCTGGCATAATGGCAGTGCTGAACTGATTGCATCCTTTTTCATACGCAGTGAAAAAATGCTACTGATCTTATCAGTTTAAGTATGCAGAATCATACCAACCTACAGTCTGGCCTCTTGTGGTTTGTCTGACATAGAACTTATGGACATCTATGCATGAAATCATAAATTAATGAGACTACATTCCTGTTCTTATCTGTACAATAACCATAAGAACTTTTGAGCACTTTCGAATCAGCTGTGGTTATTTCCATCCATGCTGACAGATTTATTCCTACAGCTGCTATCAGAAACTAAGGAAGGCTGAACTTCAGAAGATGTGATGGCTTTGGAGAAAAACCCATCAGTGCCTGAACTGGGCCAAGTGCACCGCAGTCTGTGGGTGCATGGCTAAAGCCATTTCCCTGTGCAATCTGAAAACACACCTGGGAGACTGACAAATAAATGTGCAATTGCATTCAGCGATTCTTAATTGTACAAGTCAAAACACTTTAAATTAATGTTAATCTCTTTTACGTTCAATTCTGATCTTTACTGTACTCAAAGCACCCGAAAGCAATGCTTAATGCTTTAGTTACAAAATGAGGATACCCACTGGAATAACAATGATGTAGCACTCCTTCTTTCCTCTTCCTTTCCTATGGCCACAGCCAGAACTTCTGTTGTAAAACAGCCTACTTGCAGATAAGACCTTTTATGATTCCTCTCCACGTGGTAGCAGCAGTGAGGGAGCTGAGCCAGCTGTGAGGCGCAGAGCGGACACAAAATGGCCGCCAGCTGAGGCCCCGCGTGGGCGGAGCTGCGCACAGGGCCTCAGCCATGATGTGGGACTGCGTGGAATGCCGGCGGTAAAGACTAAAGGAGAAACCGAGTCAGTGTGCATAACAAAACTCTACTACATAGAGAACAAAGGAAAATGGCTGCCTGAGGGAGGTCATAAGTTTCCAGAAGGCTGTTAGCAATGTGGTAGCACTGGCTTCATTATAAAAGCCCTGATTTGCCCTGGGTTCCATTGTGGGCCCAGGCCTGGGGTGGACGCCTCACTGGAAACCAACCTGCACCTCTGGGGTCTGTTTGATGCCTTCAGCACTGATAATTGTATGAGATTTGTAGCAAGACCTATTAATCACAAAGCCCCCACATCCTTCCATATCACAGATTGCCACAAACTCACTGCTGCCTTTTCTATACACACAGTGCATGCAGCTCTGACTCCCATGCCAATGGGAAAACACTCCGTTTAGGACTAAAACTGGACAGAGTATTCACCCAAGATGCATGTAATCAGCAATATGCATCACAGCATCCAGTTGTAGCAAGATCCATGCATGCCCTTGGTTTATCACACCTGGTGAAAAGCATGTTCCCCAACCTTTCACAGAGCACTTGCCATGTAAGTTCTTTTTTAACTAAGTATGATGACATTATCAGTTACAATTAGCAGCAGCTGATACTGCTGAAGTATCTGCACACCATACATACCATTTTGTCAACCACTCTGCTGATGTCATGAAATGTGAGCACAGCAGGGAAGCAAAGCTATCCCATGCTAATCGATCAAAACCCAGAAGCTGCCAGGCTCTCAGCAGTTGGAGGGCACAGTCACTCCAGTTTGGAAGACTGTGGAGGCAAAGGCATAATAATTTGCTGACATGCCAGTTCTTAATGAGCAGAGCAAGCAAAAATGCAAGGACACACACACACACACACACACACACACACACACACACACACACACACACACACACACACACACTTTGAAGCTGTAGGAGCAGAGCAGCAGACACACTAATGGGAGATTGTTCCCTGCTTCTAAGCAAGAAAACAGAGAGGGTAGTTGAGATCTGGCTACTCTTTTATGCTCAGAATTTCATTCTGATAATACCACAAGTATTTATAATTAGAGTTAGCACTTTCTGGACTTTTATAACTCAAGTCTGCTAATACTGCTGATGCAAATCATGCGTGAAATATTAATCTGGGTTAGAGACACATACTCTGCTATATTCCTTCCTCTTTCACGTAACATTTTGATATGTGCTTTCTGTAGATTTCTTTTTCCTCACTCCTTGAAATTCAGTGAAGAATCAGAATCAATGCTCCAATATAACTCCCTGCAGAAAAGCAGTCCAAGGCTAGGAAATCATCAACTGACCTAAATAAGGATACAGGAATAACACTTAAGCGTGAATGAGAAGAAGCAGAAGTATTCAGAAACGATATTCAGAACTTCTGTTATGGGAGAACACAATTAGTCAATTAATCAATGCAATGAAATGCTGCCTCTGTGAACCCCCTCTAGTGTCCTTATATCATAGTATCATCATAGTATCATAGTATCGTGCGAGTTGGAAGGGACCTTAGAGATCATCGAGTCCAACTCCCGGGATTCGAGCCCTCTAGTGTAGCAGAGCGACAGTTATCCACTTACGCCACAGGGGGGATTCGAACCTGGGCCTCCAGTGTTGCAAGCGGCGGTTCTAACACCGTGCGCCACCGGAAGCACACATAGTAATAACATTATAGTAATAACATTTGTACAGCTGGTAAATTTTAACAAAAAGCAATCACAAGAACCGTTTCGAAAGTTAGGGAAATCATAAATAGCATTAAAGACTAAATATTAATTACAACAAGTATCATCCAAACATCTTACAGAACTCTGAGGTACTAACGAAGGCTGTTAAGAGCAATAAAAAGGTTTACAAATTAAACTGCTGGGTTATATATTAGACAAGCTTCAGTTTGCTGGAGCTTTTTGTATAATGAGGTTCTTTTGTCTCCTGATACAATAAATCCAATTTCACATGTTTATGATGACATCCTATTAAACTGCTATGTAGGTAAAACATCAGGAAAACATTTTGCAATTTCTCAATGTCCCCAATAGCTCTTTTAAAAAACAACACAAAGTTCTCCTCTATAGCATTATATAGCATTGTAATTAGATTACGCGCATATCTGTGTTGAGTTTCAGCATGTGAATTTTTCTTTATGATCAATTTGACTGACTATGTTATTTACATCCTTAAGTCTTTCATGCTATCAAGTCACAAAACGGTAATGATCACAGGATTTCCTTTCACTTGTGTGCCTGTTACCCAAACAGAGTGTTGAACCACCTCCGGACACTTTAATTTAGACTGAAATGAAAACTAGAAATGAGAAGCAGGGGGTGAGGTGGTTAGAAGACAAAAGGAGAAAGAAAAAGAGAGTTTCTTTGTACTCGTAAGGTAGGAACCATCTATGTATTTTGATTGAACAAAACACATGAAGGCTGAGGAGAACAGAGATGCTTTTTAAGCCAGCAGTGAACACTCATATCCTGATGCATCAACCTTAAAACAGCTGGATTAAAAAGAAAGGAATAAAAGTTGTTTTGTTTTTCTTATAAAACAAAAAAACCTTATAAAATCTCAGTGCGTAAGAAATCCTGCTGCATGCAAAAACTAGTTTCTAATAATGGCTACAAACACTGCAGAAACCCTTAGCTGTTCTTTTTCATTAACCAAAGCTTACTAGAAAGCTCTTGTTTTAACTCACAAATTTATGATTAAACTGCACCACCATGGATATAGGGTGCTGGTTGTGCTATTGATAATAGGAACACATTACAATGTAGCTAGTGGCAGATGGAATCCAAATAAAAACAACCTGTGATGTTTCCAAGTGCTTGTTAAAAGCAAAGGACTAGTTGAAATCTGACCACCAGAAGGTTAACTTGTGAAAAATGATACATATTGTAGTGTAATTTCTATATAACTTCATTTTATTTGAGCATCCAATGCCAAAACTGACTCCTCATTATTATTTTTACTGTTGAGAATTCACCCACTATTTCCCTGCAAAGCAAAACAATGCTATCGATAGGGAGAACTCCAGCCTTTGTTTGATCTTCTTTGTTCCCCCTGGCAATAACTAAAGGAAGATCTTGTCTAAAAGCCTCAAGGAAATCACTCAAGTGTGTAAAGGTACATGCCACTGAAAACAAAGCTGCTGGTGACATTAGTTAATTATGATCATTACTGTGCCACTACCTAAGATGGTTTGCAGCTCAAGCAGCAAAACAACAGGTATGATAATATTCTATTCTGGCTTTTTGTTGTGTAAGTATACAGATCTCTTAGAGAAATGGTCTGCAGACTGAAATACTCCCAGATAATAATGGCAGCAGGGCCCTACAGAGCAGACATCGCCATCAGCCCACTCACTCCCTTCTCAAGGCAGAGAGGCAGCTCCAAGTCCTCAGAGCTGGGCAAGGTGTGGTATGCCGGAGCATGCCTCTCATTATGAGGGTTTTAATGCACTGACCCGTGCTTGGAGCTCATTTCTCTATAGCTCTACACCATTTCCTGCTTCTTTCCTACCTATCCACCTCCCTTCAATCAGAGGTGAGCAACTGCTGCACACCAGCAGATGAAGTTTAATCTTTCCGGGATATGGAGGTATCACACTACTTTTTATAACCTCCTGTAATGAATAAATAGCTTGATATTAAGATCTATTTTTCTTTCAGCTTAGACTCACTGAAACAGAAGAACTGTAGAGAGCTGTTGAATGCAAAGGATGATGCTTTTTCACCAGCATTTGTCCAGGTGGAGCGTCTATGTGCAGCACTGCCTGTTGTTTGTTACTGCTACTATCAGATCCCTGAGTTTTTTTTGTTACAGTTTGATTTATTCATTCTATTTTTTGTGTCGTGTTTCTACAAGCCTCATTACATGGCTACTGAAAGAAACAACTATATACTGCAGACGGACTCGTGTTGCCTGAAAAATGAGAATGCATTCCATTCTAAGTGGTTCAAGATCTGTTAGGTAGTGAAGTCATTATGTTAAAAAAGGATCTGAGGGCTTTTTCCATTGCTCTGTTACTTACATTCATGTTTTGTACAGCATTAAAAGAGGTGAAGTTAGTGAAAATCCTATATTCCTTATTCCGCTCATATTATTTGAATCAGAGAGAATGAAAGAGAAAGATGTCCGTGAGGGCAAGCCAGGATGTCCAAAATCTGTGCTAGAAATCTGTCACCAGCACTGCAGGTTTTGCTGCAAACAGCACAGCAGTCGGTGGAGTGGGCAGCCAAAGAAGCAACAAGGTCATTCAAGGAGCTGCTGTCACAGATCTGGAGGCTGTTAGAAAAATACTGGAGGTGTAGCAACTGCATTTAAATAACAGAAAGCTCATTATGTAAACTGTTTCAAGCCACTAGGACTGCTACTCCATCCTGTTCTGGTTCAGTCAGTGATAAAGATCAGTGCATTCAATTCTTTGCAAATGGTGCAGAATCTGTTTTTCTAAGGTTAAAGCACTGCGTTTTATTTTTACATTAAGTTACACAGGGTCAGAAGGCCACCGCCATAGCAAAATTAGAAGTTATTTCTCACGGCATCCTTGTCTTGCTAACACAATAAGGACCTCCTTTGACAGCGAGGCATATGAGAACAGAAAACATGCATTTTGTCTGGAGAGCAAATAAACAAGCAGTCTTTTCTAAGAGAAACAGAAGAATTTAGGACACTGTGACACAGTCCTCTGTTTGCAGTTCTGTACATTCAACATAGATAAGAGTAAAGAATACGCATATGGGTTATTTTTGTTCCATGACATAAATCACCTGGTACCACTAGAGCTGGGAACTCTCCTGATCACAAGAGATGCACAGAAGCAACTCAGCAGATGGTGTACATGTAAAATGTACACTCCCTACTTTGTAGGGAGAAATTTGACCTTAAAATCATCTAGTGCTGCATCCACACAGGGATCTCTCACTGTTTAACAATGTTGTAGGGGAAATGAGAAAAGGCGATAGTCATTTCCTAGTCGTTATTTACCCGAATTTCTTTGCACAAGCTCTGTCTCAAAAGCCATAGGATAAAGTGTCTCAATCCAGATCTTTCCAGGACAGTAAAGGATAGGGAAGGTTTTAAGTAACAGAGAATCATGTGAGTCCCTAGCTGGCACATCGCATCGCATAGCACTAACTTCAGTAAGCTAAAGTCTGTTTGTGCCTTACGTCCTCTGAATATTGTTTTTCTTTTGAATGATACAGAAGAAGTTGCAGGGAAGATGGGAAAAACCAATCCCACTGACACTTTCAAACCCATGGGTATTAATTGTTGAATGCTACCTTTGTCTTTGGAGAGGAAGCACTCCAGAGATTTTTTTAAATTACCTGTTTAATTCATTACTGGGTCTCTGTGGAGTCAGTGGATCCCATCTGCACATAGGAACATGCATTTGAGGCCAGTGTGGGAATAAACATGTAAAAAGTTTGAATTTACTGGTTAAGAATGCTGGCATATTGTACAAGTGCTGGAAAGTTCCGGTAAAAAGATACATCATGAAAATGGAAAGAGTGGAAGAGAAAAACTGCAAGATGAATTCATGTGTTTATGTTAACAGCTCTTAGTAGTGAAACTCATAACCATTGCTTTTTCAAGGCAATCACTGTTGTGACAACCACTAATAGTAAGGATCTGGATTTCCTAACGAAATAGGTGTGCAGTAAGTAAATCAGACAATCTAAAACATTGGCTTTTCCTTCTCAGTCACTGATAATGTCAGTGAGATGACGGTACCTCATAAATAAGTCTCACCTCTGTGAATCTGAATTAGGAAAGTTAATCTAATTTTCTGGATAACTGAAAGTTTCCACGCAAAAAGCCTGATCAAGAGAATCTCCAAAATTAAATAACAGGTAATATCAAGGAAGCAATTAATTCTTATTTTAATATTGTATGCTGCTAATAATTCTGTATAATTTTAAAATTCATTAATCATAGATACTTTCTTAATAAGAATTGTGATATTACTTTATCATACATGGACAAATCTCAGTAGCACTAAGTGTTCCAATGTGAAATTTGATATGTATGGCATTAAAATGACTTGTATTTACTCATTTTCAGCAGCTATAAACAGTTTACTTTTACCTCACACTACCAAGCAGATGGTTGGCAACCAATGTAAGAAGGTATTTTTTAGGCTGTTCAGAAGTGACTACTGTAGTAGAGAGTATTAGAACCAGGTCCCAAAACCAGTCTTCTTCACAAGGAAGAGAACTGGGAACATAGGTCATACTAATTGAAGAATTCAATTTCACCCGACCATTTAACAAAATAATTACACTTTGTGGGTATTACAATGTCATTCCCTTATTTTCTTTCAAATCACATGCATACTTTGACTTCAATAGTTCAAATACTTCTGCTGATATCTCAAGACGGATAAACAGAAAAGATTTTTACTGAAAAATGGATTGAGGATGAAGGGCCAGGTGAAAAGTGACATGGAAAAAAGAGAGGATAAGAACTATTTAGATTAAGAATAAACAAGTAAATAAATATGGAAATAGGAAATTTAAGTGGACTAGAAGACAAGCAGACCTCTCATATCTCCCTTAAAACAAAGATACATCTCTGGAAAAGAAGTTACTTATCCAAGACAGAAACATAACCAGGTTTCAAGTAGGACCTCAAGCAACAACTTATGTAAGCTTAAAACCACTCTCAGATTCCACCATGAGTTTTATAATTGGTGAACTCAGCAGGAAGCATTTTGTAAAACTGAATTAACTTCTGTAATTTTACTCACTTGCCTGTTTTCTGACATCTTTTTAGGAGATCCATTTCCAAAAGTCTCCGGATGAAAATGCGATGTCACTGCTTTAGTCTGAAGATGTGTTAAGACAGAAGGGATATTTTGTCTTCTCTGTGCTTTTTGTTTTGTTTCACACTGGCCACAGAACCTGAGGAAAAAAAAAAAAAAAAAAAAAAAAAAAAAAAAAAAAAAAAAACTATAAAAAATCCCAAAATTTAAAGCAGATGGTTTAAAAAACAATCACAAAATGAATATATGAATACAGTATATTCTTTTTTGCTCTGAACTTTCAGGTGAAACTAAAACAAAATTTGAAATGCTTTCCATCCTACAAGCGTTTCAAATCGGTAACCTTATTTAGTGACTTGTGAGTCTCCAATTTGCAATAGCAGATTCCAACAACTTACGTTAGAGGATCAGGGATTAGGGCTTAATCTAGTTCAGATATATTTTGGGATATATTTGGCAAACTATAATAAATAATTTAGCAATTCTAGAGTTCATGGCTAAAAGTGCAGCATTCAGCTGCTCACCAATCCCAGCAAAATGGATTGTACAATTACATAAAGTAATGACCTGCAGCTTTACTGAATCCAAAAGTATCACCTGAAAGATAAACAGAAATGCATTGTGTGATTTTAGGTTTTTCCATTAATTCATTGTTTAGAAAGTGTCAGGCCAATGTCCCTTCAAGTAGAATGTCTTCATTTGTCTTTATTAGATTCATTTTTAAATAAGAGATGTAGCTTCAATGAGCACCACCATCAGAAGCAAAGAAGTTCAAAAGCAATAGGAGGGCCCAGTGATAAGAAATTATTAGGTGGTATGATAAGGCTGTTGTTAGGGTCTCTGCTCAATCTTACATAAAAGTAACATTCCTCCAGAATGCCTCAGAAAATGAACAAAGATTAAGAAAGAAACATTGTGTGTGTTACCAGTACTTACTGATTCCAGGAATACTCATGATGGAGAGCAGCATCTCCTCTTGAAAAATCAGGTTTGTCCAGCTTTTGCTACACATTAGAAAGAACCAAGATAACTATTTCTGGCACGGCAGAAATAAACATATACACACACATATATATATACACACACATATATATCTATATGGCCACTAAGTTTACACAATGAAGCAGCACACCAGTTGGAGAGAGTAGTGGAAGAAAGTCAAAATGATGCTGTTAGAACTTAAATGTGGCACAAGGTAAGAAGAATGAACTTCAAAAGAGAAGAGATGTACTTTTAAAAACTGATGCCTTTAATGTCTTAAGAGAACTCGGCCTGGAAAATTCTAGTCATATAAAGATCCAAATAGTATAACTTAATAAGAGCAAAGTTTAGTGTTTTTTTTTTTTCATTCTTAACATACCATTAATCAGAACTGAAATTAATCTACTTCTGTGGTTTTCTTCCATTAACAACTTGTCAGGTTAGGTCAGAAACCAAGGGTAGTTTTCAAAGTAAACTTCTATAAATAAACAATACTGTCACAACAACTTATAAATGTAAATATGTATGTATATCCACACCCCATTGTCTTTTTGTTTTGAGATTTACAGATCTGGGGAAAGAAACACCAGAAGATGCTGTTCACGTGTTGTACAAACACTTCTAAAAATAGTTAAAACAAACTGAGTTCACATTCATTTGTGCATACACCACAGGATGAAATAATGGCAATAAAGCTTAAATAATAAACCAATCTTGGATGCTCATTTAATCGGTGTTAGTTAACCTTCTGCAACAAGGCATGCTGATCTCCAGTATCCATATCTAAGGAACTAACCATGAAAGCAGTTTGTGTACTGCGTTTTTCAAAGACATAAATTGCACATTTCTTGTTCAAAGTCTGACTCAGCAGCCAGTAACATGCACTGACAACCAATTAGAAAGTAAATCTCACCGTATCTCTCGCTCTCAAGAACTGCCTCCCTTTTCTCCACCTGAATACTCAGCCTCTTCCCTCTGTCACCGCTTATTTTATGCAAGCACACGGGGTTTTGGGTGATCTTATTCATCGATGACAGGAATGAAACGTCCAAGTTGTTCTCAAGACAACGCTGTAAACATAAAGAACAAACCCAATTTTAAATTGAATAAGCCAAATTCGTGCTCAATGTTAAGTCAAGGTGCAATCATTTCACCTAAGCAAAGCCCAGCACGTGGGGTTTGTCCACTACTGGGATCATGAACTCAACCCACATGAGACAATATTTTATTCATTTTATTCCACATTCAAAGCCATGAAAGGTCCTTCAAACATGTGACAGAAACAGTGCTTTGCACAGGTAAGGTTTGTGGACTTGTGTTTGTGGGTGTTCTTCAATATTTCTAAGACACATGCTTGAAGTAATGTGTGCAATTCAGCTTCTGCTTTATTTACTTCCCAGGCTCTGTATGCTTTGGTGGTACAGTGAATAAAGATTAGTACAAAATGAAAGCAACTTTTATTCTACAGCACAAAAATATGCAGTAAATAACCTAATATACATGAGCCATATATTTTAACTTAAGGCTAAATATAATTATTCCTACTTCAAACAATTAAGTAACAAAACACTAAGGCCAAAATAATCCATAAATTGAACGAATACAAATAATTGTTTTCACATTCATTTTAGCAGCTTAAGGGAAAACAAGCCATATATTTCTGCATACCACGAGAACTTTCATAAACAACTGTAGACTTAAAATTATTACCAGTACCAGTGATAATAAAAGGCTATTTCATGTTCTCACATTTATTCCTATTGGGGACAACTGAAAACAGATGTAAAAAGGCGAAATGCATCCCCGTGCCTTGGGCCAGATTGTCTGCAAAAGGCCCAGTGCACCAGAACTTCACCTATTCTGTACAGAACCCACATCAAAACCAAGTTCCAAATGTCAACAAGCTCAGCAATAATTTTTAAAGGAATCTGAATACAGAATTGGCTCCTTAACTGTTTGACGTTCGCCTTCTGAGGATGCTTCACTACACACATATTTAGTTACCTGGTTTTACAAACTTGCTTATTCTAGTGGAACATCAGGGAAAACAAGAGTTTAATTTAACACCTCTGTTTATCATAGACTTAGCTGTGCTACAAGACCTTTCCAATTCCAAATAGAGTGAAACAAATAAAACATAGGTGCCAGGTTCATTAGCATTTAATGAATAACAAATTAACTTGCCTCCGCTAGTAATCTGAACTTGTCTTACTCCAGAGTTTTTCAATTATATTATCTTCTTTCATGCAAATTAAAGGACTACACAAGCACAATTAAATGTGGCAGCCACAAACAATGGGAAAACTACTCAGAAAAATAAGGAACTTTTTATTCAGAGCAGATAACTGGCAGCTCTCTTCAACTTTATCCATTGTAATCCGCCCAAGAAAGAGATATTATGATTGGGCTTCTAAAATAAACTATGACTTGTTTCAGCTATTTGTCTTCCTCCCTGCTTTCCTTCTCTTTATGATTTTGGTTTCTTAAGATTAAACTGATGCGTGCTCTACTTCTTCTGTTTTACTCATGGACTTGCTCACTTGCTCACTGCAGACCCCAGCACTGACTCTAACTCATTCTCTCCTTTACAATATTATTTGTCATTTTTCTGACTTTCAGAAAGGCAAACTGTAGGGTAGGACAGTGAGGAGAAGAAGAGGATGCCATAATGTATATACATTTTTGTACATAATAATCACAAAGCTAATCTTACTCAATGCTTGAATATACTTTCAATACTTGAAACAGCCTCTACTTAAACCAGTGGACATTTTTCCACTGGTCTGATCCGAGATGCAACTTATCAAGCTAGTTATACTAGTAAAATTCATTAATAACACATTAGTAAATGGGTGCGGTACTCTTTTTCCCTTCTGTGTACTACAGTAACTTTGAATGCAATCTGGGTATGACTGACTTTTCTATGGCTATAAACACCAACTCTGTTCAGCTCAGTAAAAACACTGCTCTGTTTGCTGATGAGAATAAACGTCTCCTCTTTCCTCCTCTTTTGTAACTGACAAACGTTAAAGGACTTAATTAAAGTTTAATTAATCATAAAGGACTTAGTGTTTAATTAAACATTAGGCATTAAATCTGCAAACACATTTCTGCAAACAAGAGATGGAGCAGATGAGTCATTCAGAGACTTCGTAAGGAATTGTTTCATCAGTCCTCTGGACTCTGACCATCCCTTCCAGAGCTTCGAGCTTACAGAAGCATAGCCTTTGCATTAAATTAAGGCACAGCTGTAGCTCAGAATAATCACCTCCACAGATTTTTGGTATGCTCATGCCTACCTTCCAGACCACAGAAGTTCCTTCCAAGAAATCAAGGGATTTTTCATCACAGAGCTGGGTAGAACCTACAAAGTTCTACTGTTGTGCTCCATGACTTGCTAATTAAAGCATAGTCGATAGACACACCAGGAAAGTAGGAGAGGAGAGACCTTAAAACATGCTAAGGTGAAAAATTTGGAAGACTTAACTCTGTCATTTCCATGTCATGTTACACAGAATATATACTTTTAAGGTTAGACATGAGAATAACCTACTTAAAAGCAAAACCAACAAACTGTGCCACCTATTTCAGATGGCACATCTTATTTTTGTCCAGCAGATGTTGCAGACCTTTCTTCTCCTGTAAAGTTGTCCTCCAGTATCCCAAACTGATGATCATTTGCATGCTTTTTTGCTGCTGACCTCTACTAATAGTAACATTAAACTTGTACAGGCAAGTACCTAGGAGCAAAAGTACAGGCATCTGGATTCTCACTGTTCAACAGCAAGGTACCTCTGACTCTCCAATAAGCAATGAATACAGACCATAGAGTAAATCAGTACGTTAGAGCACACTGCCAGCCCCCTCTTCTGCCCTAGATACCAAGCAAAATTAAATGAACTCATTTTGTAGCCTCTAGAGAATGTTCTAGGTAAGTAAATGCCAAACTGGTAGAGCAAGGACAGCAGGTTGATTTCTGAGAGAATTAATCTTTAAACTAATGGGATATGAAAAACCTTTCCTTTCCAAGTAACGTTTGCCATCAGTATTTACTGGTATAAGCAGAGGTAATGAGGACATAAACAAGCTTTGACTTCTTCAGAGAAGCATTCTGGCAACAATATTTACATCAGATAAAGTCACAAAGCTGTTTGCTCTATTTCTGCATTGTACTTAAATACACATTTAGGACAGTGCTGCATTTGTTATAATTTCTAAGTGGGTATGAAAAGTGATTTCACAGCACAAAGGAAACTATAGAATCTGCAATCCAGTGCAGCAGCACACTAAGCTGTTGCTGTTTTTCTTCCCCAGTAATATCTCATTTTCTTCTATGTTTTAAAGTTGAACAAGAACAGATGTGAAATGTTGTGATCACTACTTTTTCTGCACAGAGTAGTTTAATGGCTCCGTATCACAGGCAACAGCTTCCCACGCTTAATTCTGTGATCTTATCAACGTTGCAAACCATCTAAGCAAAAGAATTGCTTAGATGTTTAGAGCTTTCTCTCAGGTTTTTTCTCTTTACAGTGATTAGCAAAACCACCAAGTTTTTATCATGATTTTCATGTGTAAATTGGAGCATCAGTAGAATGGAAAACTTCATGGGCAGGCTACAAGGTTTTGGGGCTTTTTTGTACTATTTAAAGAAGCTTGCAAAAATTAGGAGATGTAGAACATAAGAAAAAAAGTACTTTTCAAAGGTAGACAACACTACTAAAAATTCTGACATGGAATCACAGAGTAAAATAAAGCAACTTGTGTGAGTGCATGAGGGAGTACCTTTCCATCTCACTGTGAGGAGCTGTCTCAAAAGGGTTTGTGCAGATGGCATGAATAGAGGGATGCCTATTCTTAGCATCAGTTGTGCAAACTGTGCAGTTAGTGTGTTGCATAGATTACAAAATGACTATGCAGCGATTCACTCATGCTCAGAAGTTAAGGACATGTTCTAGCTCTCTTGCAAGGCTGGATGAGATTTATCACAGTATCGTGCGAGTTGGAAGGGACCTTAGAGATCATCGAGTCCAACTCCCGGGTTTCGAGCCCCCTGTGTAGCAAAGCGGCACTTCTACCCCTTGTGCCACAGGGGAGATTCGAACCCCGGGCCACCGGTGTTGCAAGCAGCAATTCTACCACTGCACCACCGGGTTCATCTCTGCTCCTGCAAACCTCTACAGATGGTATCCAGCACTTCAAACCCACTGGTATCACCATTATCTTAAGGAATAACACTGACCACCTCTGTCCTATTTGATCTCAAAAAGTACTTCCAAAAAACACAAATCTAGACACGAATGCTCTACACTAACCTGTCTTGACTTTATCCATTAAACTTTAGCTACACAGAAGTAACTGTTACCTCCATATATTCTAATGGCCCACTCATGTCCACTGATGGCAGTAACAAACATTTCAGTTGTCAGATCTCAGTGCAGAAAGCAGCAAACCCATAAGCGAGCTGAACTGAAGCAATCACTCAGTAAAACAGAGCAGAATGCCCTTGGATTCTTTGTGTTCCTACCAGCCACCTGTATCGTGTACACTTAATAATGGTTCTTCTCAAGCAAAATCCTCTTACCCTGTTATCTACACACAAGAACTACATCTACACATCTACATAACTCTGTTTTACTTTTAAATGCTTTTGCCATTCTCGATAATCAGAACAAAATTATGAAACGTAAAATGCTTCTAACAACACGTTTCAGTTTTCAACTGAGCTGATAATGTTGATTTAGGTTTAATTTAGTACAATTACACTTGCATTTCAAATTATCTCCCTGTTACTGAAGTCATGCTATTTCTGCTCCAATTGCAATTCCGCATTCTCTACCACAGCAGTATGCTTTTAGCACAGTTTCTTTTCTCTCGTGTCAAATGAGCTTGCAGCTCATCGCATAGTCTTACTTTTGGAAATGCTCACATTTCAATCTTTTGATGAAATTACGGGGTTGATTCAGATCAATTCTTCACATAACAATTCTTTTGTCTTCAGTTGAGGAGGTGGGTGTGTAATGAATGCAAAAGTTTCTGCATGTAACAAACAAAACAACACATCTGCTTTGCTGGACATGCTCTTATTTTGTTCTGGCTTTCATTCAGTTCTGATAAATCACAAGAACTTATTATTGCTTTCATATTTATACATTAGACACTGACATGTGTGGGGTCCAAATGAAACCTTCAGTTTTTATCACTCCCTTGAGTTAGAGAAAGCATCCCAAATACACCTTTATTCCTCTCATTGGCCTCATTTTCTCTGCACAAGCGTACATACCAGGACATTCTCTCCTCCAAGGGTGTCTGTCATTTCGGAAGTAATGTAATATCTGTTGCAGAATAAGAGCCCTCAAATGTAATGCTTCTGAAGACAGTCATACAGGGAAAGACTTAAGAATATTCTGGCATAGTAACTCATTAAAAACAACAACAACAACAACAACAACAAAGCAAGATAACAAAAGAAAAATAGGAAAACTGATTTAACTCTCCTGTCTTTCATCCATATTCCTATTATCTACAGCAGTTTACCCAGGGCTTCAAGAAAATACGAAGTTCAGCTGGAAGAAGGTCAGACACAACACTTGTCAATATGACCAAGTCTGAAAGTTGGGTAACCAAGGGGCACAACGGACCACAGTCCTGCAGAAGTTAAACGCACCGTCCCAGTTGCTCACTGCTCATTTTATAGGCTTTTACTCTATTTCTTCTTATTGTTGCAAAATTTATTACCATACTCATTCCATGCTGATGAAAGGCGCTGCAAAGCAACAGCAGTAAAATGCTCCTAAAAATCACGCAGGGCTTTCTATATAAAACAGCTGGAGAATGGTCTAAATTGAGAATTGCACATGCACTCTGCAGGGACTGAAATTTTAAAGAGACAACTGATGCTATTCAGGGAAGACAGAAAAGAAGTAACTGCGAATGGATTTAGATGAGATGCAGTCAAACCTCTCATTCAGTTTCTATCTGTGAATGACTAAATGCGGTTGTTGTAGCAATAACAGTCTAGGAAGTCATATGCTGTTTCAACAGTCCATTTATCTTAAATCAAATTTATAAAGTATAACCTAAAGCAAAGTTATAATTTTTGCCTCTTTTATTCAAGCTACGGTTCACTTACTGCAGTGCTTTTGGGAGCTTTGCCAGTTAATAACTGAAGAGGTCATTTTGTTATGAATTGCTTCGTGTTTTACCATCCTGTTTATTTAACTGCGCTCACAGTGAAGTGATACTTCACAATTCTTAAGGCCTACCAGATGTCACAACTACTGCCAGCTCTGTGTTTTAGCAGTCATTCATACGTTTCAATTTGTTTTATTAATTGATTTAATAGAGTTTTCCTAAGCTATGCCAGTAGCTTAGCATGCAATGTAAGAAACTTATTTGGTTGTTCTTCAGGTTTTTTACTTCAAATAAAAACACTGCTCATCAAAATATAACACAGTAAAGAAATAACCTGTAGCCACACATGTTTTTATCAAGGATAGGCCAGAAAAAGAAGGAAGTAAGGAAACAGCCAATATTTTAACTGACTCTGTCACAGCTTCTGATTGTAAGAAATACATTGTTAGTAATTTTTTCATTAAATTCCCAACTGGGGAGGTAATCTGCCATTTCCCACATATAGAAGAAGGAGCCATATGTGCAACATTAGCAGCCAGATCTGCCCACCTTTTCTACTGAATTGAATTCATATGGCAAATAGCAGTTCTTATAAATGCATTTCCACAGGTACAGCAATAAAGTTGTAGTTGCAATTGTGTACGCTGCATGGAAAGGACCTGAATTGTTCTAAATGGTCCTATCTTATTTCCTTACACATTCATGCACATCTCAGATTATAATATGCTATCAATTAATACTAAAAAACGTATCCCAATATTTCCCATTTGCATCCAAGTGACCTTTGTGAATAAACTGATACTGGGGACAAACTGTTACACTTGGATGATCTGGGGGACAAATGATCTTTCATTGGGTTCAGAAGTTCTGACGTTCATTTTCCTAAGTCTTTCAGAGAAACCTCTTATCCTGATTTGCTATCAGAGATTATTTCCTTTACTTTCACGTCCAAAAACATTTAGAATTTATGAATACAACAAAACACTGTAGAAGTGCTATTGCAGATTAGTACTGCTAAATATTTTATGAAACGCAGACAGTAAAAACATAAAAATGGATTCATTTAAGCAATAAAACAGCTTTGAACTTAAAACACAGACATCTTCCTTTCACCAAATCATTCAGCAGCTTTTCTTTAAAAAGAAAACCCAGCAGCAAAGATCTCGTGTGGAACAACCACTGTGGTCTTCCTGCAATTCACCTTCCCTTTAATGACATGCCTGTCAGCCTAGCCATTCAAAAATGTTTTATTATAATGCAGGGGAGATTCAAGCTGGACATTATGAAGTATTACTTCTCAGAAAGGGTGCTCAGGCACCGGAATGGACTGCCCAGCAAGGTGCTGGAGTCACCGACTTTGGGGGTATTCGAGGAATGACTGGATGTTGTGCTGAGGGACATGGTTTAGTGAGAGCTATTGGTAACAGGTGAACGGTTGGACTAGATGATCTTTTAGGTCTTTTAGAATCTTGGTGATTCTATCATTCTGTTTCATACTTCTAATCAAGCTCAACCCGCTGCCCTTAAGTCTCCAACAGGCACAAGGAAACATGAACATTGGATGTGGCTCTGTGGACATGGCGGGGATGGATCAACAGTTGGACAAGATGATCTTAGCAATCTTTTCCAGCTGTAAGGATCCTATGATTCCTTGTACCTTTTAGTTAGACATGTAATACTGACATTCGAAACACAGCCATCATCAGTTGGCACCGTATGATAGTACAAACAACAAAGAAAATACAAACAGGAAAAAAGCTTAGCAAATACTACAAGAGACAACTTGCAATGCAGAAAAATAATTACACAGAATTTTGTGTATGAATTTCCTGGAGCCACGCTCTGTATTGTGCCTATACGTCAGAACCCATTGTGAGCAATGTGTCAGATAGGAGTGATGCTGCCAGAAGACTCTCATGCCAGCAAACACCCTGCAGCCTTGATGGCAAGAGCTGAGGAGATGCAGGAAACCACCGCTCTGCTCTTGTGCGCATGCAGTTAATAACGTGTGGAGCCAATCCACACATTACAACCAGCTTTAAACCCTTTCAATACCTAGCTCTGCTACCCTGCGTAATCACAAAGAAATGCTGTGTGTACAACCTAGTGGCAGATATAAAAATGGACAGCCCGATGCCAATTCATAATGTGCTTTATTGCTTCAATTACAGAGCAATTAAAATGCAGTTCTTACTCCAGCTTTGCAACCCATGACATTTGACTTTTCTGGAGGTAACACTTTGGGATTTATCTAACATCCTGTTGGAACAGTCACAGACAATTTAACTTCTCTGGAATATATTAGTTTATGCTGCTGCTATAAAGGATCCAAATTGAATTCCCCACAGGGATTTTTAACTGCCATACTAAGATGTACAAAGTAATGTTGTTTCCTAACGACAGAGACTGCAATAATGACTGCTGAAATTCATTTTGATAATGACAGATGCTACGAAGACAAAATAGGAATTCTTAATGAGATTGCGAGTGACATTATTCCAATTTCATATACTTAAACTTGACGCAAGTAAAAAGATACTGCATCTTATTTTTATTTGCTGTATTCCATCAGATTATGTCTGTAAGTTTCTCTATTCGTAATCTTTAACTTGAACTAATGTAAAAACCTCAGCTTATTGCAGTACTGCACTGTCTGCTTGTGAAATACTTTTAAATCACATTAAGTGTTAATATTACAACACATTCTTAGTTTTCTATAACACTATAAACCACCCAAACCCTGCCTATGCCTTCAGTACACTTCTCACTTCTGCCTGCCAAGAGAGCAGTGGTGCCCCTGTTATCTGTGGGCTCGGATGTGACCCACTGGATGCACCAAAAGATGAGAACACACACTTTACACACGCTGAGCTGATAGACAGGAAAAAGAAAGCAGTACTTCCAAAGGCCCCTGCATTTTGTTTTGAATACTAAATTCGCACCACCGCCTTCTGAGTTTATAACTGCACGTACATACAGTGCTCTATACCCTGCTTAACTCCTGAAATGCCAGTAGCACAACATATTTAAGAACAGCTGTCGATTTCTAACCACATGCTCACACGATAGTTTCAATGCACACACAGACAGCACTAAAGCAAACACAAACCATTTGAGTAGTTCTCTGAATTATTAATAAATGATAACTATGGAAGCCACTTAAGATGACTCATTAAGCTGAATAACTCCCTGTTTCAAGAGTAAACGTCTGTTCTAGTAAAAGGGAAGGTAGGAATTAGGAGATAAATAATGATTATGAAAATCACAGAGAGCTTTTTGGAGCAATAGTCTCAGGGAGGACTTGGAGAAATTGGAGCAACAAAATGAGAAGGAACCAGTAGAAATGTAGATTATTGAACGACACATGGAGAAGGCAGCAAGGAGAAGTCCCTAATTTGCACAGGCTCTAAAACACAGCCACCATAAATGAAATCTAGAGGTATAGAACCAGCACAGTGCTCACTCATGGCAGGTTTAAGTGTAGTTCCTAACACAAAGGGTAGCCTCATGCAAACTGAGAGCTACTGTTCCTCTGGGGATGCTTCAATTCACATTGCATTATTTGTGTTTTCCAGGGCAGCTGCAGAATCATCTTACCATAGCATTTATTACATTATGATTGATTAAGGGAATAAAATTCACACGCACAAGATTAGAATATATCTTTACGCAGCAAATGAGATTATCTAAACCACTTTTATCTCCTTTATCAGTTTAAATGTGAACTAGCTGAAGGAAGAATTAGCCATTTTACGGTGTACTGGAATCAAATTAATGATGATTACTTAGCGATGTAAAATTAATGCATTTTAATTAGCTATTATTAGTGCATCTATTTTCATGCAAATATTCTCCCCAAGTATCAAGTGCAGATAAAAATTCCACAAATAACTTCAGCCTGTATTAGAGCAAGTATTTTCTTCTTTGGAAAAACTCCATTATTAACACCCTTCTTTTTCTTTCTCCTGTACAGAAAGCACTTGTAGAGGAGAGCCTAGAAAGGTGCCAGAGAATCACAACGTTCTGTATCCCATCCACACAGCAGCTTTCCACAAGATAACTGGCATGAACATTACAAATTCTTTACATATTCGATGAAAACCCACTAAAATCCATCTGAATCCTGCAGCAACATACTGGAAGTGCCATAAAATACCCTGTGGATACCTAAAAATGGTGCTACTCTCATATTTGAAACCAACTTTAAAACACACCACAGATGCCGATATATACGCCATAAATTCTGATCTCACAGTGAAATTCTCAAATTAATTTGGAAGAGTCATAAAATTTTAATTATGCATTTGTCTGTTAGAAAAAATGAGACAATAAGTGCTATGTAAATATATTATGTAATAACCCATAGCTTTGTTGTGTATATTTGTACATATATATTTTATCTATAACTTATTAAACTCTTCTAATGTACCAGAACATATATTTACTATTTATTAGCCTTCACACCTTGCAAATTAATATGAAGCAGTCTAAATTATAAACAGCCGTATATTCTTCCAAATTTTTATTCCAACACATAAAGAACCCAAACTGACCAAAGAAAACCACATTTATTCATAAAGGAGGCTTTTAACGGGTATCCTGTTAAGAAATAACCTAACTTCTTTTCCCTATATGCAATGCAATCTATAGCAGAACCCACAGATTTAGTTTAAATTCCTATGTAAGAGAATCTATAAATAGAACACAGAATATATAAAATATGTAGTAACTCCTTCATATTGCAGAACAAATAATTGTTAAATGAATATTTGAGACTTGACAAATGAAAGCTCATGAAAAGAGACTGTTCTGAGAAAACAGTACCAGTACCAGTTGTACTGGACAATACCATAAATAATATAGTGAGAAAGAGCAGTAAAACTTTAGCAACACTAAGTACTAAGAAAACTTATCATACGGTTGCTTGCTACGTATCGATCTCCAAGTACATACCTGATTCAAAGGCATATGAACATTGATTAAGTATGGCTATTTAAGGCTGTGCAGAATACATGCACTCAGTTTCTTACACGGGTAATGAGGCGCAGGCACACTCTGCTCAGAGAATCTGTGGAAGCCCCGTCCCTGGAGGCAATGGAGGCCAGGCTGGATGGGGCCCTGCACAGCCTGATCGGGTGGGTGGCAGCCTTGCCCCATGGTTGTAACAAGAAGATGTTTAAGGTCCCTTCCAACACAAGTTATTCTATGACTATGATTCTCTATTACCACTTGTTCCCAGACCAACCAGCCGGGCAGACTGGGCAGGCCCCCTTTCACTGCAGAATCCTCAAGGGTGAGACTCATTGAGGTTGTACCTTGACATGCAGTCAGGACACAACCAGAGTGCACATTAGGTGCCAAATCCACTGGGAAGGCCCACCAAGTGCTGGATGCTTGAGTATCTATGTAACTCGATGTAGCTGGTTTTGTAAATTCCTGCACACTTGAGGAAGGCAACTCTTAAACATTTTCTTCTTCGTATCAATTATATGTTCAAGATAGGACTAACTCAGTCTTCCCTTTGCTTCTTCCAAGCACATGCTTACTTGAGAGAATTTTTGCTTTTTTTTCTTTTTTAATGTTATTCTAGTGTTCTAATGTACTAAAAGAAATCTCTGTACTTACACTGATATGCAATTCATTCTGTCAAGAAAGTTAAGAATTCCAGAGGAATCCAAATGAGCCTGGAAAACCTTATATATTGATATTATCTTGCTAGCATTTCAGGTAAATCATCCCAGTTCTCTTAGCTACAAGTTGGCTATGCTGTTTTCACAGGCAATGTTTTCCCTTGAAATAAATCTCCTTTTCTATTGTATTGAGATAAATAAAAAGCTGCACCTATGCTCAGAAGGGATTTATACAAGCAAAAGTTTGTCTTCTGCAGAAAACCAAACTGCATAATCATAACGGGTCCCCTCTGCCTTAATATTTATGAATCAATCTCTGAATTATTACTTTTATTGTCCCTGATGAATGCTGTTCTGCTTTTCAGTTTCTGTTGATTGTGCAATACCTCAAGGAGCAAATACAAACAAACATACAGGGGATCTACCAACTCAGGCATAATGCTTCAGCTTTACTTGTGCTACTGCAGGGATTTAGATACTAATACTAAATTACTTCATTATTGGACTGGAACCCTCTGAAGGCAACCCCAACTTATCAAATCATACGGACTTTATTTGATAAGTGGGAAGAAAAAGAGAGGAGCAGAAGCTCAAATCACCCTGTTTTGTCACTTAAGAAACTACACGGCACTAAATATGTTTTACTGATACATTTATGAAAACTTTCTTGTTACCTACACTAGTACACAGGCAGTGGAGTCGACATACTACCGAGACCAGGCTGCAGTCCCAGTTCAGTTGTTTCGCACCGATCTGATGGCACAAAGCAGACAGAAAGCCAATTTTTTCAGAGTGAGAAATGCTCTGAACAGCAGCAGAGCAGCTACTGTTTGTACTGCAGGAAAAATAAGGCTTGGGGAAAAACACTACAGCGTGGTTATTCCTGCTTGTTTTCAACTCCTCTCATCTCAGCAGTCACACATCACCATGTAAGGTTACACGGACCACTGACACCTCAAAGGTCTGGGAATGTTTTACACTTGTATCATGAAAGCCTGTACCCAAGCTGCCTCATTCCAGATGGAAAGACATGGGATGAGCAGGAAAAGGGAGGAGCATCAGGAGCAGATCAGGGGAAACTCAGGAGAAGATCAGTGTCATCGGTGATGTACAGTTTGCTTCTGCTTGGGAACCCTTGTAGACTGCCCTGAATTAGATACTCTGATGCACTATAAACACTGAGGCAGGATTGCAAGGTGAAAGATTTCTGGTAGGGACCCAGATGTGACATTTGTAAGGATAACAAATCTATTTAAGTTGGTAATGTCTTCTCCCATTCTCAATAAAAACAGTTAATACTCTCAACTCAAGGTACGAGCTGCCTCCCCAGGGGAGCTAATTGTACTGCATGGTCTTTTAGCAGCCAATACTTTGTCAATGCTTTTCAAATGCTGGGATTCCTTGAGTCAAAACAAGGCCTTTTCTAAAAGGCTATTTCAAAAATGTATCCTCTTTTACTACAATAGTTATTTTATTATCTAAGGGCATTCCTCACAAATACAACATCTTAAGAAATGAATTTCTATTATTTTTCAAAATGGAAAATGAATGCTACTTTGAAACCCTACCCCCAATTTATAATAGATTAAAAATTGTACCCTCAGACACTGTGATACCTTTCCCCCCTCTATCTTCAAGTAGAAAGCAGGACATAAAGAATACTAGATGCCATCTCACTCGATGGGTAATCCTTCCTCTGGAGCACCACAGCTTCACCATACTTTGTAACACAGAAGACACGCTAAGAAACTGTAAAAATGCAATGCACCTAACTGCCTGCTCTTTCACTTCATCTTAAAACTTGACCATGTGCAGCTGCTCAACCTGCTTTAAGACTACTGCCTTCTTTGCTGAGGGCAGTGAAGCCTTTACTCAATCAAAGCAATTACAGTGCATGATTTGTGAACTGTTTTATTCTTTTTAAGAGGGAAACGCTTATTTGTTCATCTAAGAATAAATCTGACAGAAAAAAATTGTGTTTAATACGCTACTGCTTAAGCACAGCTGTGTAAACAAAGGACAAAAGCAAGATTTAGATAATGCCCTTGTTCTGATAAAATGCTTCTTCAAGTGTTTAACCTTATGTTTCACCATATGTCATTGATTGCAATGATGCTGAGTAGTACTGCTGTCATCTTACTTGGTATGTTTGCTACTTTAATAGATACAACAACTTAAACAGATATAAACCAATTGCCCTGAATTAAGTAGAGCTGTTTTGTGGTGCTGCACTACACAATGACTACAAATGCAGCCACTATCATAGAAAACTAAAAATCTGAGATAGACCATCTGTACAGAAAACACAACTCCATGTTGTCTCTTAAAAATGAACTGCAAGATATAAGGCAATTTCAGAATCACATTTGCCGTGTCCAGGTAGAGAACACAGATTACTGGAGAAAATTCTTTACTCAGAAGGCAGTGAGGCCCCATTACAGTCTGCCCAGTGAAGCTAGATCAAAATTAAAGCAGTAAGTGATAAGACTTTATGCTGCCTATGAGTGGCAAAAACATATATATAATTACATCACACCAGTTTGGTGTGGTTTTTGGTTTTTTTTTTGTTTGTTTGTTTTGTTTTTTTCCCAGGCCTTGAATATCATTTTGTTAAGTTGTTATATTCAGTAATAATATCAGGATAAACTTAACCTCATCCCTAACATACGTATCTTAAGGTCTTAAACAAGTATGTAAGACCTTAATTCAGGCAGGCACTTGAATGAAACAAGGAACATCCCAAGTAGAAAAGGACCCACAAGAATGAGTGGTTTCAACTCATTATGTTGCAGCTATCAGCCCTAATTTCAAATCAGAGCCACTCCACGTTTTCACTCACATCAATGTGTTGACTCAAATAATGCAAGCCTTTAAGAATAATCTCATAATTTAGCCTAGCAATCGCAGAGAGTTGTCTTCATCCCTACAGGAAGATACACATAGAGAAGATATAAATTAAGCCACCCGTATGGTGTGAAAGACAAGAAAGATTAAACAGCCATTTAGCACATCCTTTTTTTTTTTTTTTTTTTTTTTTTTTTTTCCCCGTTATGTATCTATTAAAAATAAAAAAAGCAAAGCAGAACTGAAGTCTGAATTTCAGATGTGTCAAGAAAGGTCAAGATACTGGTTTTGAACAAGAGCAAAAAACACTAAATGCCCCCTGATGTTCCCTCTGTCCCCACGTACGTTATTGTCTAACAAAGCTGTGTCTAAGAGATTCCTTTCAGATTGTATGAGAACAAAAGGATTGGGAGTCACACTCATGACACTGAAAGTTCAGGGATGGAAACTTTGGAGGTGACAGAAAGGCAGAATAATTAGTCTACACAATTCAGTGACCAAATAACCTGTCGGATGAAAGGAGCTTTCAGACCTCTCTTTCCTCATCAACTTTGATTCCTTTTTACTTTAACAGTTCATAGAGAGACTTAAAGGGAGAGCTGTATACCTATTGACAGTTGAGATTTGAATTATTAAGGTGAACTGAAATGAAATGCCCTTGTTTCTTGCACCAGTGAACATCCCAAATGTGGCATCTCTTCTATTAGTGATGATAATACTTTCCTATTCTCTCCATCCCAGAGTGTTCTGAAGGTTCAAGATAGTAGCTTCAATGGCAGCCAAGGACACTGAATTCAAGAGACAAGACTCCTCTTGCGACTGTTCACTGGTATTTCCACCTATGACAATTTCTATGTTACAACCCAAACTCAACTTCATAAAATGCCTACTGCAATACTGAAGTATTCCAATTATTATTATTATTAATAATATATTTATTAATTTCATCTGCAATAATGCAATACAAGATGACATACATCTCAGGACATCCATTAATCCAAGCAGTAAAATTAATCAGAACTTCATAAGCACTAGAGATGTCAGGAATAAGATTCTAACCCCACTGTCTCCTATGAAAGGAAAATAAACAAATTCCAAGCATGTAATTGCATTGTTACGAAATCATATCAAAATTTGCTATTACATCTACAGCTTGATTTCTTATTTGCCTTGATACGAACTTATTCTGTTGCACTAATAGAACTTTCATAACCAACTTTTTTTTTCAGTAGTAGGGGTTTTTTCTATCTTGCTCCCTTCCTACAATAAGAATACCATTCATGTGTTCACTTTATCCTGCTGAAGTACAATTGACAAGGGACAGTGTAACACGGTTTAAAAAAAAAAAAAAAAAAAGCTGTGGAGATCACGCATGTAGAAAAATAAAGTGTATCTTAAAACTGTGCAAGGCAATCATAACAACTGCAGAATTGAGCAGAATATACACGGTGTATCTTAGCGTTCTGCTCTATAAAATATGCTGAGATGCAGTTGATGCCCTGTCCCTGGAGACTTTCAAGGTGAGGTTGAATTAGGCCCTGGGCAACCTGACCGAGCTGAGGCATCCCTGTTCACTGCAGGAGAGTTGGACTAGATGACCTTTACAGGTCCATTCCAACTCTAAAGATTCTATGAGTCTATATATGCAAAACTTATCTTTAATTTCTAGTGATTCCAGGGGAAAAAATGGACAAGAACCTACACAAGTATTCCAAATGCTCTGCTATAGATTATCAGCATTCACAGACATTCATAAAAAGTAATTTTCCAAGTACAGTATTTTATATACCCAATTACCAAGTGACTTGTACTACTGATCGCTGCATATTCTATGTTATATGGAAATAAATATATTGTTGGAGACTATGTCCAAGCCATAAACTGTATAGTCCTATTTGAAACAAATTTATTGCCCATGTTTGACTTTACCACTAGTAGCCCTGGAGCTTACTGTAACACACCAGCCCTCTGAGAAATTTCTGTCTACTGTCTAAAATCAGCAATTAGGAGAGATAATTACTTTTTCCCCTTCACAGTAACCTTTTCAGATTACTCCACCCTTCTAAATGCAACGATGATAATACAACACACAAAAAATCACCACCAACAAGAAAACCTAAAAATGTCAAGTGCTATATTTCCTGCAAAAAAACATTTAATTACTTTAAAGTTCCTTTGTGGAACATACAAAACTTGACTACCTCTGAAGAAGTTGCAGTGTAGAATCGCAGATTTACTTGGGCTAAAACAAGCTTGAAAGCCCACCCAGTTCCAACCTCCTGCCACAGGCAGGACCCCATCCAATTTGGGCTTGAACAACTCCAGCGATGGGGCATCCATAACTCCTCTGGGCCCCATACACTAGTGCTTCTCCACCCCTTGGGTAAATGATTTTCTTCCTAACATCTAACATAAATTTTCCCTCTTTTGGTTAAAAGCCATTTCCCTTTGTCCTATCACATAACTGTTATTTAAAATGTTTTCTTTTTTTTCTATTATTGGGTTTTTTCTTTTGTTGCTTTTTCTGTTTTTGTGTGTTGTTTTTTTTAAATAATATACCATCTGCTAGCAAAAAAAACCAAATGTATAACAAACACTACCAAGTGAAGAAACAATAACTAGACCCATTTCTCAGCAAGTTAACAATTTCATTCTTCACATTATAGCTTAACATCGGTTAAATAAATCATTATAACAACCCAAATACTGTAATTGAATAAAATACCTTATTACATTTTTATCATTTCTGTCCTTTATGAAAAGTACTTATGATCTTCTCAGAGTCCCAAAGGAGATTTCCAACTGACACAGCTTTGAAGAGCAATCAGGTATTGCTCTTTAAAAGGAGGCTTAACCATAATCAAGTAGGGCAGGCTGCCAGTTCTCCTGCAATCCCAAGCGGATCCTGTTCCATTATGCATCCTCCCTCTGCTTCAATTCACGCTGAACTTAACTAAAAGCCTTGCGTGAGCAATTTGAGGGGTTGCATCCCACTTGAAAATGGCAAGCAGTCACTCACTCCAGCAAGGATAGATCAAAGAAAACAGGATAAAAGATAGAGCCAATTACATCATTGCTTCTTCTCAGCTGTTCAATAAATCAGCAGCTCAGCATCTGTGATATTTCAAGAAGCTCTGTTTTAAACTATTTGTAGGAATTCATCCCCTACTTAGTCTATATCTTTCAAGCCATCGAAGCAGTTGCTGTTGAAAACACGACCCACCACAGTGATACCCAAATACAAAGGGGATTTAATCAGCCAAAGTAGAAAATCTTGTCACTAAAAAAGATTTTAACATAGAATCACCACTGTTGGAAAAGACCTCTAAGATAATCCAGTCCATCCATCCACCTATCACCAATATTTCCCATTAAGCCATGTCCCTCAGTACAACATCTAAATGTTTCTTGAACACCTCCAGACTCAATGACTCTACCACCTCCCTGGTCAGCCCATTCTGGTGCCTTACCATTCTCAGAGTTGTTTTTCCTAACATCCAAACTGAAAGCAACTCGAGGCCATTCCCTCTAGTCTTATTGCTATGTAGGAGAAGCCAACTCCCACTTCACCACAACCTCCTTTCAAGCAGCTGTAGAGAGCAATAAGGTCACCCTGGAGCCTCTTCTCCAGACTAAACAATCCCAGCTCCGTCAGCTGCTCCCCATAAGACCCGTGCTCCAGACCCCTATAGCATCTCTGCTGCCTTCTCTGAATCTCCTTGGCCTCCATCTCTTTCCTGTAGTAAGGGGCCCAAAACTCAACACGGTAGTCAAGATGTAGACTCACCAGGGCAGACCATACCATCTTCGTAAACGTAATGGTTTATAACTGCTTGCACTTACTTATAATACATTACTATTTTGTTATAAGTGGATACTGATGTCTTCAAAGCAGAAAATCAGACTAAAAATATCTTAGGCTGTATGTTCAATTTAGTCAAAACTGAATACTTTGTGCTTTATCTGCCAGTGCTGAAATTTACTGAGAAGGCTATGGCTGCACAGAAAGCAGCGGATCCAGTAGCACAGAGAACTCATTTAATTTCAAAATCCCAACTTCCCCAGAGCTCTTTGAAAATATTGCCCACAAATGCTGTTCTGTAGGTACTTTCTATGTCTAATAAAATGTGTGCTCATATTTTATATAGTGATAATGTAGCTATGATGGTCTAAGGACAATAAGCAGAGCACTGCAGTTTGAAGTGTTCACATCTGTTTGGGTTCCACTACATAAGTGAGAAATGTAACATTAGTAATGAATCATAAAGCATGGAATTGTCAGAAGGAAACAGAAAGTTTCTTCTGGTTTCTACCAAGCTTATATTCCCAGTAGGTATTTTTACATTGCTATATCCTCTTGTAAAGTTGTATTTTAGCATGGGGAAGAACTTTATCTGTGCAAAATAGGCAAACAATTATTAAAATTAAAAAACAAACAAACAAAAAAAACCAAACAACAAAACAGAATAACTTTGTTATGTGGAGAAAGATTCTGTAGGATGGCTCAAAAGCAATGAAGAATTACCAGAACTGGTTAACATAACGCATGCTTAAATTGAATTTTGGGATGAAGAAATGATCTTTTTTTTCCCTTTAATAGGTACAGCAAAAATTAGTTGCATCTTTCCAGTATGCTGGGTGTTCAGGAATTGTAGCAACTTTGACAGGAATTGACAGCAACAGGAAAAGTGAATGGTAAATACAACTGTTCTACATGCATAAACTATATGTGCAAGGGCTGCTCCAAAAGTTATGTCTCCTATATTATGATGTTGGCTTGTGATGCCAAAGGCAGCTGGTGCTACGGCAGGACAGGTTGAACCTTCCCACCAATATTCCACTATATTATGTTGCTGTAAGGCAGACAGCAGCAGAGGGCAATGGTGGCTGACATGTTGAACAAGAGTGTTTTGTAGCTGAGAATCTGCTCTGTCTAGTAGTGCTACTGTGCTCTTTTTCGTCATTTCCATGGAAATAAATAACAGGCATTACTTTTGTAGCATCCTAATTATACAATACATTTGGCTTCACTTTATGATGAACACTGTCAGATGTATGCATTCAAATAAATGCGATTTACTTGAGGCACCTTTTCTGCATCTAAAGTCTGATAACAAATGCAACATTATCCTTCTTGTGGAGACAATTCTTTGTCAAGTAGAGTCCTATAAGATAAGCAAAATATGTAATACTCACTCCAATTTGGCTGCCTTCTTCACCTAGAGCACATAAGAGTATATTTAGCACCGTGTTCTAACTTTCCTTATTAAAACTATATTGAGCAAGATCTAGTTAACTGAAGCAGGAAGGAGGCTTCTTTCCCATTAAAACCTTCATCCTCACTGCCCACGTTAATCTGTATTCATTCCACTTCCCTGACAACAAGTGTCACTGGATTTATTTCACTGAATTACAGTGGTGCACTAGTGAATTCTACCTGCATTTTAAACTGATCTTATTTTTTTAGGCAGATAATATCAAAACCGTTAGGTGAGCCAAACTCCTAATTTATCAACATCTTATTTAGGTAACTCTTGAAAAAAGAAGCTATCTTAAAAATCAAGGAAAAAAAATACATACTTATTTTCAGCAAAAATGAATTCAACTCCTGATCAGAAACATCCTGTTTTGTTTCAGACCTCTATCTAATAAAGCCTTGTGAAATTCTGAAACCTTCAAAGCTGAGTTACTTAAGTCATTTGGATGGGAATAGTAATAACAATACTTCTATTTCATATGTTTTACTCTGCCTTCCATAAGGCAAAACTCCAAAGGCAGTACCTTGCTGTCCAAAGCATCATGTCTACATACGTGCACATGCTGTAACTCGATCACATCCCACCAGGCAACAGAAATTTCACAGGTCACTGGAATTAACTACAGGCTGGAGACAGTAGGCAGGTGTGAAACTGTTATCACTTCCCAAGTGTTGGCAGAGTCACAGAACTTCTTAACCTGCTTTTCCCCATCATTGTTGCTACATGCAACATTTTCTATTACACATTCGCTGCTACAGACGCAAAGATTAAGACGTGACAGACTCATATTCAGTTTGTATCAGCTTCTTCTTTCTCTACTACTGAAACAGTATTTATTTTCCTTTTTTTTTTTTTCCCCCTTCATTTTAATACCAGGTAATGATTGTTTAGTTCACTTGACACCAAATCATAGCAAATTAAGTCTTGTTAATATAGTGATTCATACTGATGATCAATGTTCAATGGGACATTTTCCCCCCAAGACTTAATTAACTTGGAATGTCTTGTTTCCTCATCTTCTAGCATCAAAGAGAAAAATGGGAAAATGTCAAAGAAAATTCATTAAATGCTGAAAATCCATTCAAGAAGGAGGCATGCTTTTTGGTCAATTCTTATCTATCTGTTAGCCAGAACTTATTTCTATAACTGTCACATCAAAAGCCATAACACTATAATAAACTACCTTGCAACACAGCACCGATAGATAGCATCACATATAGGTGTATACATGGATGCTGGTACCCATAAATCATTCAGATATTTGACAACAGTTTTCATTTCAATGAGATTTCTGATGCGTCACCTATAACGCCAAGTCATCTTCCTTTACGAGCCATGGAATTTAATGCCCCAGAATAGCAATAAATATTGTTCCAAAAATAGAAATCCATAGTGAGAGGAGTGTTGGGAGACAGTAAATAACGAGGGCAGAAAAAAAATGCCAAAGATGCAAAAACGTTTCTCCTTAAACCCAAGTACAATGATGGACCCAATTAAGCGCCCACCTGGTGCCCTGGTCTGTTTTAAATAGTTACTTAGTACAAAATGACGTCAGTGAAAACATACATAGCTCCTTCCCTTTCATATCCTCCAGCCTCCAAATATCTCTGTCTCACAGGAATTCCTTTTAACTTTTCATTATTCGTTTTCTTTTTATCCAATATTGAATTGTTAATTAATCCATTTAATGGGTAATAATTTGGCAAGTACCAATTAATCTGTTAATTCTTGTTTTTAATTTACACATGACAAATAATCCTTGTTTCCACTTGTCAGCAAGATTTACTGGTGATTTTTAGAAGACCAAATACACGAGAATTCTTTCTTCTAAACGATACTAACTTGTATGGACTACTGGGGTGTCCACTGCCTTCTGGTGAAGAAGTTCTGCTCTCAAATCAACCAAGCCTCAAAAAGAGAACAACAATTTTAATTTCAAATACTCAAAATCAGTCCCAGAATCCATTTTTTCTGTTCTCTGTCTCAATTGGATACAAACCATTGCTATTTCAAGCTTACAAGTGCAGTCACGTACCTTGACCACTATTTTGTTTAATAAGAAGGAGGCAACTGTTTTGGATAAAATAATCAATTATCAATTTTGTTAACTGTCAGAAGCATAACTTGGATTTAGAAGTTAACTCTGAGATCTCAGAAGTAATTTGAGACATCAGACCCAGCCTGCAGTGGTCAGGGCTTCTATTCAACACATGGAGGATTGTTAATGCTTTAAGCTTGCATAAGTTTCAAGTGAAACAAAGCTCATATTTGCTTATGCTTTCTGTTTCTCTTCACTGAGACTTCTATTCAACTATCCATTCAATTATTTCTGTACTGTAGCTTATGCCAACAGGCTCTACACCTAATTAGATGTATTTTGATCTCAATTACGCTAATATATTTGGTTCACCTCTAAGGTTCAGCTATACCATCAAACTTGAACCAATTAATTCTAGTGAGCAAATCACTTAATTCCAGCATAGGAGCACAAGACATTCAGCTTCATTTATTCTGCTCAGAGAAACACAGAAAAGCAACTCCCAGTATTTTCTAGGCATAAAAGATAACAAACATACACAACCTTAAAAAGAAATGTACAAAGACCGCAATATATATTTCTTATGTCTTTCAGTACAAGTAAGGCTCTTGCTTTCTTTGTGACCAAAAGCCCTACAACTCTACCACATAATTTTCTCATTGATGAGATGCATCTACTACAGACCTACTGAAGTCCAGTCATAAATTTGAAAACACACCTAATGATAAAACATTCATATCTTTTTTTCCCCCCCAAGTGTTACAAAAGCTGTGCAACTTTCATAAATATACCACCTGGTTGTTTTTGTTTTATTTCACTTTATATATATAAACATAAAATATTTCACATGAAGCTACGCACTGGCTGGTTTAATGGCCATTTCTATTTACCCTCAATGTAATTCTCACTCAAGTGCACAGTGCTGGGGCATGTGAAGCTATAGTGTTCAGAATAGCAAGTCATGCCTGCCTGCTAGAATTGAGATCTTCCTTAAACACCTACAGCTTGTTTATAACTGGCTCTTTTTATTGCTGGCTATTCTGCCAATCTTTTATTGGCAACTTTTTGTAGATGAAGCTGCAAGGTAAATGGAACCATTCAGAGACAAGGGGAAAATCTACAAGCATTCCCAAGAGGGGAAAAAATTCTTCACTTGTATTAAGTGTCTACACACTCACTGGCTTGCTTTCCCCCAAAGAGAATGTTTTTTCCCTATCATTTGATCCCTACCATTCAATCCATTTCTGTTAGAAAAAAACATTTGGGTAGTAAAGGTTATCCAGGCAGCCCCTCTTGAGCTTTTCACAGTGGCACATTGCTATTTATGGCTATCTGAAGTCTAGATTGGAAGGTGATTATTTATCCTTCTTGTTTGCTTTAGCACTGAAATATGACTTCAATAAGACATCAGACTACCACAACACAACTATAGCTTTCAGTTATTACCCATCTGCATCAGCTGTAAAACTGTGGCCAAAAAGCAAAACACTGCAGGCCCAGTTTCAAATGCCTGAGCTTTCCAGCCTTCCAGAACTCTTAGCAGTCACCTTTCAGGCCATAGGGTATGTATAGTTACAGCACCTCACCATCTGTCACTGCATTCTGTAACACCTCATCTTTCTATTTTACTTCGATCACAATAACATCAAAAATGAAATTCACCAGAAATACCTTCCCTACATGTATCCGTGACAATCATCTAAAATATCTGACAGAAAAATATCACACTTGTTGCCTACACAGCACAGACAACACACTGTATGAAAAAGCAGCTGGGATGTTCCCTGGCATTTATCAATAAAGTCACTGGAGAAATAACAAAAAGAAGTTCATGCAATCAAAGTGCACTGTAAGTCCTATAGGGGATTGTCAGCAATAGACGTAAAATACTGCTGTTATATTAAAAGATTATGATGATAACTACACACAAAAAAAAATAAATAAATTAAAAAGTTATTTTTTTTACATAATGACTTAAAAAGAATTACATTTTTTTTGTAGTATTTCATTGGAGCATATGAAAATTACGTCTATTTGTGAGCTCCCTTTTAAGTGTATTTTTCTTGTTTTTATGACTGGCTGTAATTACTAAGTCAACTGTATTGTTTTAAGTAGATATAATGACAATTAAAACAACAATATTTGAAAATGCCATGATTAAATGAGGCCAATTCTCCACAATCCAATATGATGTAGATACTGGTAGATTTCTTTTTACTTCCTGAATAATTGGATTTCTTTTTTCCCCTACAACTGCAGTCTTTGTAGAGCAGTAATGACATCTCAGAGCCAAAAGAGCTGATTCACTTCTTTTCAGACTTAATTTTAAGAGTATGTGCAGATCAGAAGAGTGATTTTCCTCCAGAGATTAATTTCCAAAATGGCAAAGAGAGAGAAAGACCTGGCTGATAGCAAACACTTCATTATCTGCCAAGGGCAAAAAAAAAAAAACCCAAACTTCCAGGATCTGTTGTATGTAGCTCTCCATTTGTTCACCCTGCCTTCATAAGAAGACAAATTCTTCTAAAACAGTGCAGATGTAAGCACGTGCTGAAAGAGCCACTGGGAATCGTTACCTAAAGAAATCAGTATCTTGCATGTAATGTTTAATCTTGTAGTAAAGAAAACACAGAAGAAAATACAGCAATTAAAGACTACATTATTTATGGTATAGAATAATATTTTCCAGAAATAGATGGAAAATATAAACTGATGGCTCCATACTGACACAGAAAATCGGTCTCTATCATTATAGGCTGAAAAAAAAAAAAAAAAAAAAAAAAAAAAAAAAAAAAAGAATCTATCATCGTGTGGGTACAAGCAACCAGCCTATCTGAAACTAAGGACTCACCTCAATTGGCAATGATGTTACAACAGGCTCATAAGATGTGATGGAATAGAGAAATATTTGTCATAACTGTAGATCACACCAACAACAGTTTATAAGATCTGAAAAGTATCAGGATAACTCAGGACATGCATGGGTAGTCTGACAAAGACCTTACAGGTTGCCTCCCACTGTTGTGCAATGCTAAAAAACAGAATATTCATGACATGATGATTTAAGGGAAGATACGATACGCTTCCTGATCTTTAGAACCTATTCCATTACAACCTTCACAGATCATGAAGCATTAAATTCCTATGTTTAAGTTTATCATCTGGAAAATGATGTAAGAAAGAACCATCTTTTGCCAAAAGGTAAACACTCTGCTATGCCTATCATATGAACAGTCTGCAAAATCCAGGTGTTTGCAATCTGCCATGCAATGCAAAAAGAGCTTGCTCTTGATTACATCTGCCAAGGTTTTGCCTTCTAATTCTAAGGCTGAGATCTTTTGCATAAGAACATTCCAAACTTGTTAGTGAATTTGAGTCAACAGCTTTATAAAAGTATCTGAACCCTGAAAAGCAAATTTGTTTGGATGTACTCAATGTAGTCGAGCCTCAAGTGACCCATTAAATTTTGTTCATTAGACACATTGAAGTAGTTCACGTAAATCACTTAATCCCAACAAATTTTACGTCAAGCACAATTTGTTTCGTACTCATGTGAGACATCTAGTCAGCAGAAGTTCAAGTAGGATGTAATAAAAAGAACAGAGTACATCAGAGATGGCTATTGATAGTCCCATAATACACTCAACAAGCCTATTTCTTAACCCAAGAGACACCTAAGGACCCGTAATGAAACAGATATCCTTTTCAATCTGTGCAGGTACATTCATCCCACAAACCTATAATGACATTTCACAGGCAGTAGGGAGGATGTCCTGTTTCACATTCCAACAAACCCCCAAACTCTCCTACAATCATTGTTTCAGCTTATTGTTTTTTTTTCCTCCTCAATAAATCAGAATGAAACAGAGAAAGGCAAGTGGCTGACACTTTGACATAGTATGAGAAATCAAGCTCAAGATCTGTTTTCTGTTCTTCGTATCTAAGGAACATGATCTTTGCAATTAGCAGCATAGGCAGAATGAATTTATTGTTTCCTTTCTCAGAACTGCCCCTGCTATGAAGAGGGTAACAGTTCAGTTTAGGCCATCGTGAAGGCAGTTCTAATTGGTCTCAATGAAATAAGCATGACTTCTTTCCTGATTCCTGATGAGCCTTCATCATATCAGTCCCTTAAGGTCTATCTAATCTGAATGGACTAGACGAGTGGTCCATCCAGCCTGGAATTCTTTATCAATTAAGAATCAAGACATTAATGAGGAAGGGTGAACACTACTTCCATAAAGAAACCAAAACAAAAGTACAAAACACTCTTCCTAAAAATACAACAAAGAACAACAAAGCAAAAAAAAACCCACCACAGCCCTGTAGCTGGAAACAGTAATGTTTTCCAGATAGTCACCCAACTGCAGTAGGTAGAAGCACATACTTTGCTATGTATCTGCATGTCCCTACGCAGGCTTACAATAGGGTTGACTGTCAGACAGAAATGAACACTTACCCATTTAAACCTCCATACTTCCATTTCTCAAGCAGACTAATTACAGTCCATAAACTATAAATCTGTTAATATAGTAACACTACACAGAATGGGTGAGTAAAAATGTCTAGATCTTCTATATCAAAACAATTCATCAATATTGTTTTTTATTTAATCCAGTACAAATAGATAATATATTCTAAAGGAAAAAGATGAGATCAGGAGGTTCAGATAACACCTGTGAAATTGGGCAGCATCAAATAAAAGACACTATGGATAGTTGTAGAAACACACGCACTTAAAATGCATAATCAAGTTGGATAACTTGCTGATCAAACATGAAAATTCTCAGCATTTCTATTATTATCACTGTTTCAGTACACTTACAGAGAAGATGACTGAACTGAGACACACAGCCAAAGAGAGATGGAAAAGCAAGAATAAGGTCATTTGTTTTTATCTCCTCATCTCAGAAAAGAAATAGAATAAAAGAGAAATGAAAAAGTGAAGGATTTATATACTTGGTTAGGTGAGGACACATGGCATTAACGCGTGAATTACAGCACCCCCTCCAAGAGGTTACCTGTGTGCTCTATGTATACTTAGTCCTCACAAAACAATATCAAAAAAAAAAAAAAAAACAAACATCAAGTACTTATCATTAAAATATAAATTATAAGCCTAAGCATGACATACGATGGAGACTAAGGGATAGAGAGAAGGGCAAACATGCAGTAGCTTTAGCTATTACCATTTAACAATTTCTTTAACGCATATGTGAAAGCACTGTACATTTAAAGTATCCAAAGATGCTTGAGGTTTGATGTAATAACACAAGGAATGGAAATTCTCATGCATCACGGGTATAACACTGCTACTGTTGTGATTAGGAAGACACGAGGCCCAAAAGACACTAATTTGACTGAATCCATTAACTTTTACACTCACTTGTTCTCTGAGACACCGGGCAAGCTGTAAGAGTAGATGGACAGATAGCCTGCTGCACTGGTGGGAGTCTTGAGCTGCTACATACATTGAATATGAAACACTCCTGATATTTTGTTATTATCAATTACTCATTCTTTTTAACAAAGTATCAGGGACTTCTTTTTATTCCTACAGAGAATTATTTTTGCGGTCGTGTGAATATCAGAACATCAGAACACTACTGCGAGGTAATTACAAGGTAATTATGTTTTGATACAAGTGCATCAGAAGAAAATCTGGAGAAAAAAAAAAACAACAAACAAACACAAACAGACAAAAAAAACCAACAACAACCAACCACTTCATGACACTGGAAGTAACTTAAAGAATGCGCAAGACTCAGAAATCTCTCAGACAACTCAAGCTCTCGAAATAAAGATTTTGTAATTAAAAATACATCCTGCACACTGTACTTCCCCCCCCTCCCCCCCCCTCCCCCCCCCCCCAGCCACTGTCCAGGTCAGACCACTGCTTGGTTTTAATACTGATATATATATAATCAGTTTCAATTAACTAAAAACCACTCCAAGTGAGCTAGTTATGACCCAAAATGAATTTTGCTCTGAACACCTCAAACTCTTATTTACAAATGCAATGCTGCAAAGACATGAAAATATTTTCTTTCAATGGTATTTAAACCATAAAGTACAATAACTAGAATCATACACTGAAATATTTCTGTGCTTTCCAACTTGTCCGCTTCCTACAGTTCACCTCTTATGTTCCCCCATAAACACTCCCCACATTAACAAAACTTCTACTCACAAGGAAAATTCAGGATGAATTTCTAGACTTTAAAGACTACCAGTGTTTTAACAAACAGTTTAATGTGCTGAAGATTTCCTCTCAGACAGAGGCAATAATTCTCCTGGATTTAGATGGGCTTCTGTTTGCTCAGTGATTCACTTCTGACAGACAAGCATATTGCAGTTCTAGCACTAAAAACGCATTAGGATGGCTATTCATCTGTAACAGCAGCACTTACAGAATGCTTATTTTTCTTGATAAAGACAAAAGCTGAATTAGAATCACCAAATGTCCCAAGGATATCGCCAGGGACCAACAAGAAACATCAAATCCAGCAACCTGGCTACACAGGGGACCACCCGAAAATCTAACTCCACATATGACAGTGTTGTCCAAATGCTCCTCAGACTCCAGCAGAATAGGGCTGGGACCACTTAGCAAAACTGTCTGACGATGTAAGATAAGGGAAGAGCTACACTTGTTTCTATTGTTTAAGATACCATTTTTGCTTTCCTAAACAATTCTTACATAAATCCTGTGGTAATAAGTTTAGTTTGATGTTAATCATCTGTGTTTGTTGACATTTTATTGCCTAAAGACTTAGAGTGCATCTCAGTTGCTTTGGTTTTCTTGTCCTGCTGGGAAGTAGTCAAAATACTTTAGGGAAGTAGAGGCTCATTTAATGAGGCTAATAACTGAGTCTTCATATTTGTTATGGATATTGGTTATATGTGATATTGTATCATGTTTAGAAGTTTATTAGTATTCTATTTAAGAATATGAAGTGACTAAGTGGGAGAAAACTTGTAACACAAATAGCTAATGTATGTACATCAAGCAGGGCTTTTAGAATTATTTCTACCAATCTCTCAATTTCTTCCTTAGACATAAAGAAAATTTCACTTGGTTTTATAAATATGTTGGAGACACAAACATAGTAAATTAGTATGACTCTGTCTGCTTGGACCTGATAAGTCACATTACCAACATTTGCTTAATACAACAGAATATATTCAGTGATACCTCTCTGCTAGCAACCTGGGTTATGACGGTAAGCAACCAAGATATGAATGAATAACACTTAGTCTTAAGTTGCTAGTTGTTGTGTTTCATCTGAAGGCAACAGAGCAAGGACAGATTAAATCAGCTCATGTTCCAGCCTGTTAAGGACAGTAAAACCCTGCCCTTAAAAGGAGCACTGAGAAAATACTTGCAGCTCCCAAAACAATGCTGGTGAGCCTGAAGAATGGGTACTACATGGCAGCTTGGTCCCTCATTTCTCTTCTGTTGTTGCTGTTTTATATTAATAGAGTAAACTCTAATTCTTGTCTTCCTTCTCTCTGAATAATAAATGAGACTTGCAAAGTATCTCATTTGAGTGGCTCCTGCTTACCACTGTCGCATGTGATATCCTGTAACATCTTGCACTTCAATGCCTTACATCATATTTTAGATAGACAGAAATTAAATCCAGTGGTGAGAAATCACAGAGCAAGAAAGATAATATTTCTCCACTATTTATCACTTGATTCAGAAACGTGGACAGAAATCAACCCATTTAAATGAACGTCTAGCTTTTCATCTCTGCAGTACAGTGCAAATAACATCTGAATATGTGGCTACGCTGTGTGAGGAGACATACCTAAATATTTTGATGTATTCAATAAGCTGCTGAACAAGTCTAAAATACTAAAGAAATGGAAAAGCTGTAATTAAGAGACGTGTCAGCATGGCAGGGGAGGTGAGTAGAGAAACTCAGGAAAGGAACCAACTCTTGCCTCAGTTGTGTTTCTGTGAAGAAGCAATAAAACAAACAAGAACGTGAGCTAACAGGTGAGATTTCATTTAACACACCAAAACCTTCTCTCAAGAGTGACACAGCCAAACTGCCTCTATTACCAACAAGAGCTTAGCAGAGTTACAGAAAATTTAATTCTTTTAAAGAACAAACCACTGTATCTATTGGGCCAGAAGGATGAACCTGCCCATCCTCTATAAACTGCCTATCTCCAAATATCTGCTTGGTTTCTAAATGCTTCTTTAGGCATTTACTGAAGACACTGCCTTCCAGAAGCTTAAATGGTAACATCCCTTCTATGTCAGATCCTATTTCTCTCTACAAGTATTTATTTCTGTAAATATACACATACAATTTATATATACTGCTCACCTGCTATATTAATTCCTGCCATCCCATATCAGTACTATTTGAATTTAATAAAGTGAAACATTTTCTAAGTCCTGTTTGCATTAATGCAAATGGATTTAAATTGCCTAGCTAAATCACGGCAGAGATTGGATAAATGGAGCTTTTACGATGGAATCAAAACTAAAAGGGAAGGGTAAATACCCACCTCTAAAAAGAAACAAGCATACGATATTCATTTCAAATTGAATTGGGGGTGTACATGAAAATATTCAAATTATTAGTTTAGTGCAGAGCAACAATAACAGAAAGCAAACAATAACAGAAAGCAAACAAGAAACGGGTTCACAGTAGAAAATAACTAAAATCAATTATAGTGTAATGTATCTGTATTATGCTAGGCGGCCTTAGATCCCAGCTGAAGCACCCAGGAAAACATACAATATATTACAGAAAGACATTGAGTTATAGGACCAGGAAACCAGAGAATTATTGAAATATTTCAGTTACTCCATAAATTATAGAGCTTATCTGACTCACAAATGTATCTGGAAGTAGAGGAGTAAGTTCACCATCAGTCTAGGAAACACTAAAAAATACAACATTTTTAGTGAATTTTAAACGCATGTGCTGTTATTCCTGAATTTCCTATCAGCAACAATTTATGAGCACTTCTCAGCTGGTGGAAGAAGTCCTAATTCTTTTTTTAATCTCCTAGTAGCACCAAGTGAATATGAATAATCATATACCCTCAAACGTGTGTGCACACGCATACGGAACTGCAGGATACTAGATCAAATATTTACAGTTGCCCACAAACACTTATACTTGCAGCAGCCTGATTAAGAAATATCAACCTAAAACAAACAAATGTAGCATCTCTTTGGAAGATAAGTCTGTTGGAAAAATAACATCACCTAGGTAGTACCACACTTGTTTTTTTATCTCAGTCAATAAATGGGAATTTTACCAAGACAGAGACAACAGTTGTCACTTGCACACACACTGCTAGATGTTCTGAGCTACTTTTCCCTTATACTGCTGCCTCAGTTTAAAACTCAGATAAAGGGCAAACAAACATGAAGTCAATACAGCATTCATTGAAACTGCTATACATTCCTCATTAAAAGACTGCTTCATATACAATAAAAATGCAGCTTCAACAACTCTAGAGGAAAAAAAATACCCAACCTCCCCAAAACTATTTCTAATCCTTCCATCAATGCATGTTCCAATTAATAACAGTTAATAACAAGCAGCTTGTATATGGCAGCCCATCAAAATATCTATGTATGTGAGGTACATATAGCATTGTGCTGCAAATATAGGTAATGAGCGAGAGACAGCATTCCAGGTTATATAAAATGTACTGCGCGAGCTATTATGATTTTAACCGCCTGAATTCTTTTCAGAAGATAAAATACACTGATTAAAAACAGATACAGATTTTACAGTAAGAAAATACATTACTCAACAGAAAATAATCAATTCAATGTTTATAATGGGGAGCCATTGCCAAATTTCTTTTACCTCAGCAGTAACACAGCCATCCATACTGTGCTGCTTATTCCCGATAACACAAACTATGTGCTGTCTTTAATGATTAAGAAAAGTCACAGAAACAAATACCAAATCCCAGCTTTGCCCAAATCGGACAGGTAATCAATACATTTGCATTCACCCTTCAACACTGATGAGGAGGAGCACGATATCCTGAGCTTATACAAGCATCTGGCTGAAGAGAAGCATGATAGGCTGAGCTTATGCAAGAATAAATAATGCCCAAACTATCCCTTGCTCCTACTTATTTTCCCCTTCAGCTCCCTGTCAGGATTTCTTTTTCCAGCTGGAGCGAGGCTTTGAGGAATGATACATTGCCTAGCTTGCATGAACATGGCTCAGGTTATACACTGTTCCTATGGTCTCTTGTGACATATAATCCTCCTGCAAGGCCAAACAATGAACCATTCCATTTCACGCTGCTCTTTATGAGTCAGTAGAATTCATAAATTTGAAACAAGCAGCTCCTAGTAGAGCTGAAACAAAGCTAACTCAGCAGAAGTGAGCTGCAATACAGCTGTCTGCAGTAAGCACTTGTAGGCCTTCCCCCAAGTCACTGAATTCTTCTTGGCCTCTAAACTGCCAGTGCAGCCAAAGAAACTAAAACAGGGACCTTGCTAGTACTGCCACAAAGAAGAACCCGAACCTTGAAATTAGGACAGAAAATCACATCCCAGCCCAGCGTGGCTGATAGAACTAATGCATCTTTGGCTTACAGCAAGCAAGAAAATTGGAATTTGAGGGACCAAAACCAGAGCACTATCGCACAAAACTTCCTTGAAACAAACACTCTGCAAAGTACCGACAAGGAAGACTGGATCGACCACTTCTAAGTTAGATGAGCATTATCTGAAGCTCATCATTAGAGCTGCTAACGTGACTCCTTAAGTGTGAGAGTCATTCATTGTGCTGGTACTCAGCCATAGCACATACGGCTCCCAGTAAGCCAGATGGAAGAGACAATGGAGCATGAAGATCTGTAAGCCTGAAATGGATTACAGTGCTTAGTGATTATATTCACTGCACTTCGTCTATTTATTTTTCAAAATAGCACTTATTTTTAAAGATTGCCATTATAAGGGGGGGGGGGGGGGGGGGGGGGGAAAACACTTAAAAAAAAAAAATCATATATTTCTCCCTACCATTTTATGCCCAAGATTGCATTAAAAACACAAACAAGATATATAAAACCTGATCATGTACGACCACACCTGGAGTTTCTTTCCTCATTCAATCTTGATCATTATAATTAAGCGTGATTACATAATTCAGACTGAAATCCATATTTCAAAGCCATTCTTCGTACTGAACCAAAAACAGTATTTTCCATCCTTACAGATAAAGACAGCGGGCATGAAATTAAGCACAAAGCATCCTCACAAATACTGGCTCGACAACAACACCTGCAATTGCTCACACTATCTTGTGGCTATTTTCACTTCAGAGGCGCACAGGTATCCAGTTATCCAGTAGATTCATAAAGATGAAATGTACCACTCCATTTCCAGGCTAAAAACAAAAAGGCCAAGCCATTTCATAGGAAACTCTTTACTTGGGTTGCTCAAAAAGTCAAATCAAGTATTTATTTCCACAGAAGCTAAAACAGATACAAAGAACACAATACGACAGAGCAAATTCTCAGGTATAAAATACTGTTTTTCAACATAGTCACCACCATCAGCTATGCATTCACACCAGCAACGAACCAGAGCCTGTGTTCTGCACTAGTAAAAATCTTAACCAGTGGAGGTGACCCACTGCTTCTGTCCTCATTGCTGAGACATACCACCCACCTCCTCACCATGCTTCCATCCACTGCTTGGTCTCCATACACAGTCAGCAAGCACCAACTGAGGTCAGTGGGTGCTCTTCTTCCTCATGGAGGAATTCAGTGACACACCTTTGTATCACACACACTTCCACACCAGATGCTATAGTGTCAGACTGTCCCCTGGCTGCCATTTGTCAAATGGCAACACAATGGGAAGATTCAACCTCTACTACTATACCACCAACATCCACCTCTGACATTGTGGGTCAACAGACTGAAACAGGTGGCATTACTTCCAACGCAGCCTTCATATAGTGCTTAAACACAACACTGTTGAAACATTTCATGCCAGCTGCATCCTGTTACAATGATGAGCCAGAACACTCAGCTCACTATTTCATATAATATGTAGAAAACTAACCAAGCAGAGGTAAACATACTGGAATAACTTCTTTGCTATCAGTAGAAATACGATCAAGCAGTGACCAAATAACTTTTCTTATTTCTTTCTGAGCTTCTATAACCTCACTGAATATTACCAGAAGAGGACAAAACCACAACAGTGAGAAAGGAGAAACAGCAAAGTATTTCCATTAGCATTCCCTCTATATGAGCTTTTCAACCATCACCAACTACCTCAGAACTAGATCCAATCAGAAGGGTTAAGTTTAACTTCTTTCTGAAAGTGCATTTTCTTGCTGTGCAGCACAGAGCTATTTCTAGCTGGTCATCATCGACACATCTATCGCTAGCATGCTGTAAAAGGTCCCTAATTGCTTTGTTTTCTACTTACTATGTTTTTAACACATCTATCTGAATAGCATCTTGAAACTACTGCTGGCAAAGATGTGCCACAGGAGAGTGAATAATAAACTTAAGAACAAACTCATTTTAGTCACTGCAAGCCTAAAATTAAATGTTACCCAAATATTCTGGTGATTATCAGCACTTTGGTGTGATTGTTGTTTGCAGTGCTCATCATTTTACGTAGAAGGCTGCTTTTAAGCATTGTTCAAGATGTTGTTCATTAATACCAGTAGTTATTTGTTAACTTCTTTTAAGAAAAGACAATGCCCGGAGTTGCATCAGCTTAAGCATGTCAGCAACCAGCTGAAATGACTAAGCAATAACTGGACACACACAGAGATCGTCCAAAGCCATTAAATGCAATATATTATTTGGTAGGTAATTTTACAAAGTTATCAGGTTTTCTTCTAACATTTACCATGTTGACACCTTGTAGAAATAACCCACCACACTCTGTAGAGTTAAGAACTCAACAGGAGAACTGCAAACCATTGCTACAACCAGCCTGACCACATCATTTTCTTATTTCTTAACTCTCTTTTTGAGAACTTAATTATGTAAACCAGTACGTACCAAAATAATACAATAGATTTTTTCTATACAACCCATACATTTAGAGTTTTACCTTTCAAAGAGTATACTGGACATAGCTATATTTCACAAATTATTCATCTTTTTCCATTAGTCAGACAGAAGTAGCTCAGTTCAGGTATAAACGTTACCCTCCCAAGCAGTTACTCCTTTTATAGCATTGTACTCAGATTGAAGAAATTTCTCCTAGACTTTTTGAGGCTGCTCTGTTCTAAACATTAAATGGCATATAGATGTATCGGCCCATTATTATCAGATACAACAAAGAAGAACAAGTACAAAACAAAATGCTATACCTGTCATCTAATTCCAGATTGAGCAGATGATGTGACATGAAACTGTGTAAAAATGTCAATGGCAGTGAAGCAGTTCAAGGTAAGAAATATGCTTTTACTGGACAGAAAGCTATATCCACATATATACTAAAAATATAAAGATACATCAACTATATACATAGAGAAAAACTGGGAAACTGAATATCTTACAATCAGTATTAGGAAAGAAGCCTACATGCTTCTTCTCAGGCCCTTGTATAGAGTCCTCAAATACGGAATACAAACTAATTTACAAATGATATGGAGTTTTACTTTTTAATACAAGACAAGGCGAAGACCGCCTCCCACTGCCTCTCCAAATATAAACAGAAAACACATCTACTGATGGGTTTAGGTTCCTTTGAGCTGGTAGTTTCTAAACATTGCAATGATTCTGTGCCAGTGCAAATAGATACAGCAATTATTATTTTTTTCCCTTATGGCAAGTAACCTGACAATTTCTTTAGATGTCACTGAAATGTCCTATAATTCCCAGGTTAATTTCAAATGTGCTTAATCAACACGAGTTTTTAACACGAATGCATATGTAGAAGAGAGATATGCTAAGTACCAATCAGACACTAGGTGATGTGAATGAGCACACCCTCAAGTTAGAAAATGCAGAGCACATCCTTATCAGCTTTCCACCAGGTCAGCAGAATCAGACACCTCTACACAAATAAAGACCAATTTTACTTGGTCTTGAGTGCAGGATTACAAAGGAAATTACACCAACATTCCCAAAGTTAGCTCACAGCTTATGCACTGGACTTCTTTAGATCTATTTAGATCTATTACTCAGTATCTTGGAAACTGGATCACAAATCATCTCAGATAAAAAAGAGCATCAGAAAGAGCAGTGAATAGATTAAGCCAATGAGGATTCTAAAACTAAAGCACAGCTTCAAGAATTTACTTTTTTTTCCCAATAAACTTGATTTCTTGCCCCTATTTCTACTTCTATATGGTCTTAGTTAATGAAATAGAATCACAGAATGGTTTGGGTTGGCAAGGACCTTTAATTTCCTTTAGTTCCAACCCCCTGCTATAGGCAGGGACACCTCCCAATAGACCAGGTTGCTCACCTGGAGCCCTATCCAGTGTGGACCTGAATGCTTCCATTTTTGCCTACTGACTTCTTAACTCCAATTCCCCTACAGTTATTTCCCTTAACTTTTGTTTTCTATTTTTCACCCAGAAGCACTAGAAAATTTTTAACAAGAATGTACAAAAACAAAACCAAACCACCACAAAAAAATCACATCCATCTTGCAGCACTGGAGTGGATTTAATAAATGTAATTTTATTAAATTCCTAATCTACTTTCCAGTTCAGAAAGTGCCAGTGGTGTTCAAATATATAAAATGTAAACTTCTTGAACCATAGCTCCTTTCACTTGTACATCATGGCTTCACTCACAGTCTCCATTTTCTATGACTATACAGAGGTTCCAAGTATCAGATACCTCTAGGTTTTCTGTGCTCTGTCTTTTATTTTTAGTTTAAAACAACATTAATTAAACTCAGTGTGAGGACTCTCAAGGTTACAAAACTTTTTTGCCATTTAAAGACTTCATTCCTTAACTCTGATCAGCAATATAGTTAACAATAACATAAACCTTCAAGCCTTCCTCCTGCACTAAAGCTTCTTTAAAGTTTTTCTTTAAAGCTTCTTTCTTCTTCTTTTCGACTCACTGCACCATATCAGGGCCAATTCTCTATCTTCATCTTATAGAGCAGTTTTATCTTCAAACTCTAGACCAATACTCACAATTACTTAAAATCTAGAAGCTGAGATTGTACGGTACAACTCCATCTCTCCTTGGAATAGTATTCCTACACATCAAGTTAAAAGAAACCAATTTCACGCTGTCTGTTCGGACATTTATTTCAACCCCTTGAAGAGGAGTTAGCTAGAAAAATCTCTACAGCTGGAATTAATAGTGACACTTTTTGTGTGAGATGACACAAAGGTACTGTAACAAGGCACATACTGATAGCACAGAAGTCTCTTATTATGAAAGCCCCAAGGCTGCAGGCAGTTGTGCTGCTGGAGTCCAGGAAGCACACCTGGAGCTGCCCTTTATGCCAATGCTCATTCATCCCTCATTAGCTTCACAGAAAAAAAAAAAAAAAATAATAGATTCTGCTTCTGAATATATTAAACTAAGTCTTATGAAAAGTCATTTCTCTTTCCACATCAGAGTGCAAGCTAAGACTGGTGGTATTGCTTCCAACTTTTTCCTACCAATAGCAGGAGAAAGGTGAGTATGGTCTGGGCATTCACTTACAGAAAGATGGATTTTGTTTCTGCCTATAAGAAAACTGGACCGAGATGGGCAGCTTGGGGTTACACACTAAAGTATTTTATGACACGAAAAATTAGATCATTTCTCCATGAAAATCTTCATGGTCCCTTGAAGTACTTCCTGCACATCACAGATTGCCTCATTTCTTTCTTCCTCCTCTGCCACCTCCATGACAACCATCCCACTACACCCAGCCTTAAGCAGAGAACTACATGCCAGCATTTGCAGATGCGCATTGATCTGCTGTAATCTTTTCTTGTTTGGTTACACCCATGTGGAATTTCCTCCTTAGAAGCAGGAGGCAACACAAAACAACACATACCAATCTAACAGAAGTTCAGAGTCTAAAGGACAATGACAGTGAACATCTGCGAACTTGGGAAGCTATACAGATGACACAATCTCAATGGTTTCAGCACGCGTGCATGCATTCCTAACTGATTTCAATCACATATATCTTCCTTAACACCACACAAGTCTTCATCACTGAAGCAAAGTGGCTATCTTGATATAAAATTAGTCCCACAATAAATTCTAAAACAATGTACTTTAATGAAGAGGGCTCAGAAGGTTGAAAAACCAGCTCTTTGCCATTTGTTCTACAGAGCAGCGCATCGAGCATTTCTTTATACTGCAAAGTACAAATTCCCTCCTGCAATAGACCTCACAGAAAATAAATCACAGCAGTTTTCTTAAACTCTCATCATTTGAAAACCAAAATCACCTTTATGCTCCTTGCAGAGCTTAAACATTCCGTTTGCCTGAAAGCAGTGTGCACTTTCATTGCTTTTTTTTTATACACAGTAATTTTATTAAGGGGATTTCATTTTCAAAGGAAATTGAACAAAGCAATTTAAAAGGTACTCAGAGGAATAATGAGCAGTAGTGAATTTTGGTGGATGAAGGAGTTATTTCCTACTTATTTTTCTATTACGTGTTAGAATTGGAAATGTGTATAAGTGATCAAGTAGGAAAGAACCACATAATCAGCACCATAAAAAGAGAAAAAGAACAGCACATGATAGCACAGATCTGTTAATAAGTGTTTCGATAAGATGATCAGAATAGACCTGAAGCTGCGTTACTACAACAAAAAAACCTACCTACTTAGTATGTGGGAGAAAACACTAATAGATTTGAAACCAAAATAATAAAGACACCAGTAGCAGATATTTAAAATGGGATGCATAAACAAGCCTTTTGGAAACAACCTTGAGAAATAGATTGCCCCAAAGAAGCCTACAACACAGAGAGCATCTGACGTAAAGAAGAAAAAATGAAAACCCTTCATTGCTTATGACCAGCAGTGTCCTCAATTGTAAAACAAACAAGACTTGAGTCCTGAAAGTGGAATGATATCCAGGACTACCCTATACAATTAAGAAGTGCAAGGACTGGGGTACAGAATAAACAGTGCATGAATGAATATAAATAAGAACAAGATCATCAATTCCCATTCACAATAATACGTAACACATCACAGGAGAACTGGAAATGTGGAAATGCCAAACAATCTCACAATCAGAATTCAAAGAAGAATCATACACACTCTTTTATTAAAATGACAGAGAAGGAAAAACAACATGTTTCAGGTAATATTTTCCAATGTATATAAACTAAATGGAAAGTCTCCAACATTTGGGAATCAAAGGAAGCAATTAAACAATGACTAGTAATCCAGATTTTCAGGATAAACACATATTTAATTTTAAAGGGATGAAGGGAAAGGTATTAACAGCCAATGAAGCCTAAGGGAAGAAACAATGTGATGCTAGGATTTTTTAATTATTTTTTGGGGGGAATTTCTTTTTCCTTTTTAAGAGTTAAGGGCAGACAAACTAAACTAAGAAGAACTTTGCTAAGTATCGGAATTGCTGACTGCAGAGGCACTGCAAATAGATAAGACAAGGCACTCAGACTAATGCCCTCAGAAAAAGTAAATAAAAGGTGAAATAGAGAAGTCAAAGATCAGACAACTTGCTCTGTTCCATGGAATCACTTTTAAAATAGAAGTAGACAGAAAAGTAGTTTAAAGTACTAGGCAATGAAGAAGTTGCTATCTAAACCAGCACAAGCAGCAGAGCCACAAACACTGACTGCATGTATTTGTTAAAGTACTTAGTAAAGTTGGAACAACACAAGTACAGTTGTAAAAAGATTACCAGAGGCAATCTAAGGAAAAGACTCACCAACTGTGGGGCCTTCAATCAAGACAGATGCTCACCAATGATGAAACTGGCCACAAGAACTCCACAAAGAAACAGCCTCCAGATACCTTTGTGGTGGTCAGCCCTTAAATAGTACCTAATAGAGGCAGAGTCAAGTTCCACCCCTTCCAGAAGCACAGCTGAATTAGCTTCACCTGTGCTCCTGCACCTGACTCATCACTTGCCTCAGATGGTTAATCAGAATTTCAGGCTGTGATCAACAGTTCCCCTTACACACTTGCTGAGAGAACACTTGGAAAGGTTGAACAAACAGGATTTACGTGGCATGTAAGAAAGAAATTAAATTTAAATAATAATCCTATCATCTACTCTGTGCAAAACAAACACTAAGACAAGTATGGAGGCTTGCAAGAATAAAGAATAACATTTGTGATAGACACATAAAAGCAGCAAGCCATGCTTTCATCATTCTCTGAATCTGATTTGATCGTCCACAAAAAGTAGCAAAATAATTAGAGAAACAAGCATCCAGAGAGACACAAGGAGGGACACAATAGCTTCTTAATATTTCTACCACAAAGTCTTCAGAGAACATTGCACGTGGCTTTTCAAAAGAATTTAAAAAAAAAAAAAAAAAAAAAAAAAAAAGAATGAAATGGAAAACACATTCATTGCGATACAGTCAAGGAACTTCTAAAGACTTAAAAAGCGCTATTGGAATAATTTACTCCAAAACTATGAACATCCATGAAAATTGCTATTTAGTGCTACTCCAATCATGTAATTTTAGAGAGCACAAAAGAATTCAGTGGAAATCAAACTATATACTAAATCTGAAAGGGTTCCAAGCAACAGTGAAGAGAAATAAAACTAGGGAAAAGAATGAATGCATAATTAACCTTTTAACCCCGATCCAAACTTCACTCAAATCAACAGGAGTATTTCTGCTAACAACTTGATATGATTTTAAAATGTTATTTCCTAAGTTACAGGGAAAGAGAGATACTAAGAAGGAAATATTCTGGGAGAAGGAGGAGTTTAGAAAAGCAATAATGCTGGAATGATTAACCTTAATAATAAGGAGAGTTAATAGCTCAGCTTTACAAGTACAGACAAATCATTTTTCAGAGGTGAAGTTTGGGATTCACTTAGAGAAATAAAGCTTGTGACAGTCTCATTTCTGGTATATACCTTCCAGTTTCTTCAGTTGAAAGTAATAATGACTTTGTATATGGAAAGTGAAAGAAATATTTAGATGAGAAAATACAGTTTTGAATCTAAGATTCATCATTCATCCACTGAAATCTTCTCATATGTTTTCTCAGTTCCAATGATTTCTTAATGAGATTTCAGGAAATTCCCACTTGAGTAGATCAGACCAATATTATATACTCCAACGTAACTGCAGATTATCTTTTTACTTCTATATTCAATTAACATTTTGGCAAAAATTACGCAAAAAAAAGTCATTGCAAATACTGCAATTTTTATCTTTTAACTGTTCTAAGTGGAGAATTAGTGGAGAAGGCACTGTGCTGCTGTAGGTTGAGATAAAATAAAGCTCTAATAAAGCATGCTGATAACAGGGCCACATCACTGCATGCACTATACTGCAGCAACCATCCCCTAACAGGCGAGGAAGGAGAGGAAGAAGAAACAGCACCTTCTCAATATGTATGTTTGCTTTAAATACACGTTCATTTGTCTACCATTCACATCTTGAGCCTTATTATAGTTTCAGCATAGGGATTCTGTTTATTTACAGCACGTCTATCACTATAGATCACATTAAAGAAGTGCTTGCTTAACTAATATTAACTGAGATAACAAAGAATATGTATAAAAAATGTATAAAATGTATTAAAAAAAAAGATGTTTAGTAACTATTTTGTGTTCTTCATTTTCCTTGCTCTCTGCACTATAGCGATCACAGTATGTAATTAACAGTCAGGTAATTTTGGTGAGTACAGAGCACTTTCAGAAATCCAAGTCTGTGCAGACCTGCCATGCATGGTGTATGGGAAACTGCTGATCACAGCCTGAACCTCTGATTGACCACCTGAGGCAAGCAACAAGTCAGCAGCAGTGAAGGTAGTTCAGTTGTGCTACTAGAAGGGCTGCAGCTTGGCTCCAGTTCTCCCAGATCTCATAGAAGGGCTGACTGCCACTAAAGCAGGATTTCTTTCTCTGGTGATGGCTCCTTTGTGACGTTTACTGCGAACCTTCTGCATTGGTGAGCATTTTCCCTTTATCGTTTTATCACACTAATCTTTTGTATGAAACATCTGCATAGCCTCTGTTTACCTACTGACTGCATAACTGTACATATGGCAATGCAAAGTGATATGTTTTCACATCTGTATCTTGCTGGGATGGATTGTTGAACCCATCCTCTAGGCCCAACCTAGAAATTCAAAATATTCTGATAGTTTTCCAATTTTTAAGTATAAAATATTCCAAATGAGGACATAAGCATGTATTTAAAATGCGAGCTAAATTATTATTCACCGTGAAGAGATAATCCTGCAGTCATAATTCACTCCAAAAAAAGCTGTGGCTGCCACGAAGTCAAAGCCTTTTACCAAAGCCTTGTAGAACAGGTTCTGTGTTTGTAACAAGTATGTCAACATCTCCAACTTAATGAACCCTCTGCTGGCAAAACAGCAGTTACAGCACATACCAAGACTAAGGCTCCTTTAGCTTTTCTCTTCCACAGAAGCTGCTTCTTCAATACAATAACCAGTTATACTGAAGATATTTGCAATTAGTTGATTATTTGGTTAGTTACCTCTTAGGAATGTTCTTACTAAGCAAAGCACTTTGCAGTTACAAAACTCTTCTCTGATTGCATACTAGATAGATCATTCATGTATCAAATCCCAGTACAAACAACAAGTTGCACTAAACTGTCTCTTAAAAATAAAAATAATGCTCTAAATAGATGGCTGGCAGAGCACAGCACAGGCTGCTGATCCCAAGGGCTACAGTATTTCTGTACCTGCATCCACATCTGCCTCCAGTCTGCTGAGGGATACACACCAGACCTTGCCTGCACTCACTTATGCATATAAGAACTCAAAGAATTATTAATGGTGATCTCTTAATATAAGAGATGACACTCATCCAAAGCACATCTGACAAGTTAAAAATCATCCCCGCTGAGAAAAGCAGCTTTTGAACAGCCATCCCGGAGATCTTCACAAAGACTATTGTCCCAAGCAGGCAGGCATTAACTTCAAGTTGTGTTAATATTTTGTGTGAATTAATGCGAAACTGAGATTATTTCTGAGGTGTGAATAAAACAACATGGAAGACAAGTTCAAAAAATACATGCAGATTTACTGACTGTGACCCTCATCTTTCTTATCAGTATTGTACCTCCCTAGATTAATTTTTATTTACTCTGGAGAATCCTGTGCCCTGTGACACATACAAGGCACTGTACACGTGACAAAGAGTAATATTCTGGTGAGAGGTCATATTTGTAACTTTGGTTTTTCTGCTCCAAAAGCTATTTCTAAAGGTCTCGGCAATGCTACTAGAAAATGCTGAAGTTTTCAACATTGCTCTAATTGGTCTGTAATTAATACGAGTTAATCCTACCTTGTGGTTTTTTTTTCACCTAGAACAAGCTTTCAAATAAGCTGGGTGCAGTAACATCCATCAGTGACTTTGTGCTCGCAAGTGCTTTCATGCAGTTATACATTACATTGTGTTATTTAAAAGCTGAAATAACTTTCTTGTCTATACACGTCTGTTAAAAATACATCATATTTTTTTCAGAGGTATATGTTTTCAATATTTTTAGTTCTATGCAAGTTACATGCAATGTAACATGTAATGTAAAGCATGTCATGGCCCTGAAAGTTAGTCAGTGCCCTGCTGAGATAGGTCACCCTGACTGCTTCCATCTTTCTTCCTTCTCCCATAACGATTAGAAAAACATGAGTCAACGCTTCCAACTTCTCTTGGAGTCTGCTCCCACCTTCTTTTTCTTTTCTTTCTTTGAGTTTCATTCACAGTAATACATTCTCCTTTAACTTTTCAATAGCATACTGAGTGATGTAGTCTAGCAAAATTCAAAGGCTGTTGAATGTGCTAACTCTAAAGTAAAAGCACAATCAAGTCTTCCGACTGCACTGATTTCAAAAGTATGACAAAAGCTATTATTAAAGAAACATATTTCATGAAATTCTAGTTAAAATAACCATTGTAAAAAATAACCAGCTTAGCCATTTCCTTTCTCTTACTCACATTCACATACACAAGCATTTTTTCTCTCTGCTGTATCACTGAAAAGGACTGGAAATGCCTAAGAGGAAAATGAATGATTAAGCCCATTAAGCCTTACAATGGTCTTGCTCCTTCAAATGTCATTCTAAATTGGACTCCAGATTGGCTGGGGTTCTTATTTAAACCTGCAGTACACAACAGAAGCTGACAAGAAGCCAGCTCAGACCTTCCTTCTCTCTAGATACAGCACCTGTGTGTGCTGATGGATGAGCTGAACACTGGGAAATACAGAGAAAATAGAACACTTCAGCAAACGCATCATTCCACGTTCTAACAGTTACCGCCTTAAACATCCTGCAACATTTCTGCAGGTTTTCAGTTCTAAACAGATTTATATCAGAAATTAGAAATGATTGATGGCAATTTCACAAGCAAAGCATGACCATACCAAATCTTCCACACCATACAGGAACTGTAAATTGAAGGTAATCGTCCCCACATTATCTCTCATTCTAATTGAACTACAAGTAGCAGATGCTTTCTAGTTTATAGCCTAACTTTGACATTAGAGGCAAAAATATCTCTTAAGAGTTTTTCCTCTGATACAAATGAGAACAGCACACAATAGTGTGTCTCTCTGTCAAACAGAGCCATTATTTGCAGCGCTCTGCAGTACCTCCTCATCATCATTCATAGTTCATGAACCACGGTAAGAAGACAGCTCCTTCAAGATTTAACTGATTGCCCTAGCCACAGAGAACTAACAACTGCAAGTGGCAAAGCACTGGAAGTGAACCTACAGGTATGTGTAGAACACAAAGGCACTTGGCAAGGCTTGACCTGAGCTCCTTGTTACTCCAGTTTCTCAGCCTAGCTCATAAAGTCCACAGGACAGAGGACCTTCACGACCTCTTTCCTCATCTTTGCCTCCTCTGTATTGCAAATTAGTACTTCAAAATGGGACAAACATCCATGAGATGGTGACAGTTCACAACCGGTTGGCAAAAGTTAGTTTTCAATCCCCCCATGCTGTTGTACCACACCAACAGTACACGATGCTATGAAACTGAAGATACGAGATTCTAAGACAAAATACTGACATCCCTCTTCAGTGAGGTTTAAGACATTTTTCTCCCCATGTTCAAAACAGTATTTGCTCATAGAATTTTCATAAGACGATAAGCTATTATTTTTTCAGGTGCAGAAAATGCTAAATTAACATGCCAATATGACTTTCAAATCTAAATTGATTACCTTTGATTTCTTTAAAGTACTAATTACCTGCCATTTCACCAACCAGAATTAGAAAGTATTACATGCATGCAGATAGTCACATGTCAAGAAGATTTCTCCATTTACAAGAGAGAGAAATTATTTACTGCTGACATGAAACAATGCAGCATGCTATGATAAAACAATACTACTGCTTACCCCATTGGCAACTGTGGTATCTACTTAATTCTTCCACCACAATACCTCCTATGAGTAAAGCTACAGTGTAGAGGACTTCTAAGACATTTGCTGTACAACATCATAAACTCAGGAATCAGCTCTGAAAAGTAAATAACTACTGGTATAAGTTCACGTTTATTAGCAGAGCTGCTGATGTTAATAGGTTAAATCTTGCAGTTAGGTAGGCAATGGCCTCCAGACTGACAAGTCCTCACACTTAGTTGCTTTCATAAATATAACGCCTGCACTGCGTGTTCTTTATTTCTCTTTCCTGTATTTTTACTGCTCCTCCTTTTTGTTTTCTCTCTCTATATGAAATGAGCGACAAATGCAGGTCAAACTGAGCAGCATGGTTAGGTATGCTCAGTGGGGGCATCTCCAGATTGCATTGTGTGGCTGTGCAAGAGCGACTGATCCCTGTCTTGGCTGCAGACCACCAGGTCTCTTACAAACACCAACCCAGCATTCAAAGATCCAGCTCAATTAATTGAATCCTCTGACTATAGAGTTCCATACAGAGCAAAGATCTGCAGTTAGTAACAGATCCAACAGCTGAGCCCAAACTGCACTGCACAAAGCAGGTTTCTTTACTCTTGGATCCAATTTAGACTTAGTTTTGGCATTCACCATAATTATTTGACTATCAAATACTCCATAATCTACAGATATAGCACAAGAAAACAAAAACAAATCCCATATAACAGCACTCAGGGCTGTAAGAATTAAAACTGATCAATTGCTTCACATCGGCTTCATAAACAACTGGAAAGTAACAGGGTTACTGTAAGCTTGCTGCTTGCTTCTAACTGGTCTGCAGTCATTTAAGCAAGACTTGTATTCACACTTGAATATTTAATAAAATACACAGGTTGCTAAGCACATCACTCTAAAGATGCTGATTTTATTACAGTAAAATGCTAACTTTCAAACTTGCTGTATCAATCAATACGGTTGCCTCAGTTGCACAAAGATTATTAAATTTTCATTGCAGTTCACTAAAATTATTATTAGCTATAAATATTTTAACAAATATAATAAGATTGTTAATATTTTATTTACCATGAATAATACTTTTAAAACACCTTTTAAGAGATTGTTTGAAAGATTTTGTCTAGAAGTTGACTTACAAGAAATAATGTAAAAGTTACAAGGATGAATGAGTCTTCTTACCTTTGGTGGTTCAGTAAGAGAAATGAGGTGAAGGACACCTTTCAGTCTCAAGATTGAAGCATGGATTTTCTGTACCTGTAAGAAAGGGATAGAAACAGAACTTCTAAGTTTAAAGGTTAATTTTACCCATTTGCTTACAAAGCACAAGGCCTGAAATGTCAGATTTATTCTACTTTTCTTCACATAAGACAACGGAGTTGCCCTGGAAGATCACACAGGTAGCCAGGGAGAGCTTAACTCTCAGCAGTTCCTCTTGGGGAAAACTGAAAAAGACTCCAAAGTCAGGTTAGAAATCATGTGTGCTGGAGTGGCCAAATTCCCAGTTGGATCACCCTGAACAGTGGTTCACAGCAATGAGAAAGTCACTGCATAAAGTCTGTCTTAACAAGCTCTACACAGATGCTGTTGTCTGCTGCTCTTATCATAGCTGTAACTAGCAGAAATATTACAGGGAGCAATATCAGACAGAAAAATACTATGTTCCAACTGTTGAGGGGGAAATCCTACACTTAGGTAACTTGACTGATTTGGATGAACACAGTTATGTAGCAGAGAAAGACTAATTTCATATTTTTCTGATACAATCAACTTGGGTTTGAGGCTATACTTGGAGAAAAGAAATATGACAAAGGATCAATTGAAAGCAACATTCCTGTTAACACAGTTTTCATGTGAGGTTGCAAAGAAAGCAATCTGCATGTATCAAGTAGAATTTGTGCCACAGCCATACCAGCAGCTGGAATTGTACACACACAGAGTCAAATCTCACATTTGACTTGGGAACTTCACCCTCGATTGTTTCCCATAAGAAGGAACTGCTGATTACACTTGGTGTGCCATTGCATCAAAACGCTACCAGCACAAGAGCGATCTCACACTGATTGTGCTACTGTTCCCTTGACCTGAAAAAGTAAAAGCAAGGTAACCAAAAAAGCTCTCGATAATGTTTGAAAAATTAGCAAGCACTGGAACCACAAGAGAAAACAGAACAGGATAAAAACACCAAAGAAAGAAAATAATGTAGAGCAGCACACACCTGGGGTACATCAGCCCTAGTAGGACCAGGAACAGATGTTTACAGTTTGCAGCAGCAACTGCTGTTCATGTACCAGTGCCTGGTGCAGCCAAGCCTGCCCTGATAACGCATGCTATAAGCATGCATAAATTAAGCAATGCACAAGGAGCGTGACCACAAAATATTGTTATAATGCAGTCTTACATAGATAAACTTACCTCAGACTCAACTGTTTAGATACCTGACCAGTGCTCGTGTTTGGAGAAAAAGGGATAAAGAAAAAAAATAACAATTAACAGCTAGAGTGGCCTGTGGATGCAGGTTTCAGTTTAGGATTGCAACAGGCAAACTGCATTCCATGGACTGGAAGGCTCACTGTTACATTTTGTTGTGGTCTCGTGATTTCTGTTGTCGGTATTGCACATCAGAACATCACGCAGCGCAGCGGCAGTTAAAGAGCTCGTGTCCCGGTTCCATGTTACCGCCATTTGGGGCATGCTGGGTTCCCGGAGGGGAAGGGCTGTCTGTTTTAATTTCTGATCACATTAACTGTGTCTGGGGTATTAGTCCCAGAGTGCTTTAGTTCTAGGATAATTCTAATTGTGTTAAGTCTCTCATTTAAGTAATTCCTGTAGATAGCATCATCTCTTAAATCTAGCCTATGCAGTCATGAAGGGCACATTATTATTAAGTAAGGTTGTAAATGATTCCAGCATATAATACTCACACCCTTAGACGCCTCATAGGTAGCTTCAGCTTAGCCTGAATTCGTTCTTCATTTAGAGATCCAAATTTTAAAGTGTCCCTAAGGCACAGAATGGGAAAGACAACTCAATACCATCTGTGCTGTGCAGTCTAAGATATTACTTCTCATTTTGATACATGAAATGGAAGAATAAAGAATAAATTCTCAGTTGAAGCCCCTATACAACCTGTCAGACACCAGGAGCTGGGACAATGTGTAAATGCTATCAGTGGTTATCAGTAGTGGTAGATTCAAAGGCATTGAATATTTCCATTGGAAAACACAAATCTGCGTGAAATTAGCTTTGATGTGTGGAAATGAAGAATGATTTACCTTAGTAGTATTAAGATTTTGCCTAGCAAATGTCTACCAGGACTTATTTCTATGATTAGAAAGATGAAAAGTGATTTCAGCAAAAAGACAATAGTAGTCAGCCTTCCCCATTTCTCCTTTTTAAAGAACTTTTCCCCTATGAGCTTTTCCAGCTCATTTATCTCCTATTCCAGTAAACATCAAATTGTCATCAGCTTTTTGCTTCTTAACTCTTCTTGCCACAGCAGTTTGTTACAACTTCTCAGAGTGACACCTAGTGATAACTAGATTTATAGGCAGCATTTGGTTTTCCTTTTCGAGTACTTACTTAATTCACCAAGCCAGGCTATTCCAGTACTCCAGAATGCTTTCTTTGTGTTTCTGTTCCCAATTCCTAGTAAAAAAATAAAAAATAAAAATAAAAATCAGTAAATCAAAAAGCCATAACAGAACTGTTTGAGCTTTATCATAACTTGTCGAGAACCGATAAGTCTTTGGATGTAACCTAGATTAATTAGTCAATTAGCATTGTCCACAAAAAGTGATTGTGTGTGTCAGATTCAAATATAATGCAATTTTTCATACTCTGAAACCTAAACAGAAGCAGCACAACTTTGCACTATTCGGGCAGGAGAACAACATTCTTAATATGTACCACGCATTTCATACTACTTGCAAACACCAATACATCAATGAGCTTTTGAGGATCCAGAATTTGAGTACTGCTTTCTACCGCATCTTACTGCATGTTAAAGCCTTCAAGCACTGTCAAGTTCTTCATCGTAATTCACCTCAAAATTAGCTGGCCTCTTTATAAATCTATATAAGAAAATGCATGAAGTTCAGAATAAACTAATCAGGGTTGTTTTGTTGTTTTTTTTTTTTCCTGTTTGTCCTGTTTTTAGTTTTGCATAGTAATACAAAAAATAGTACACTAAGAATTATATTAGGATGAAAAGCAGGAGTGCATTCAAAGAATATGGATGTATCATTCAGTAACTTTGTGGATGGCTGCAAATAGCATCTTCAGGAAATTCGTTTAAACAGGGTATCAAGTAACCTGAAGTGGACTTAGAGATCTTGTCTGTTGAAGATGCCTGGCTTATAACATTAGAGCTTAGGACAATTTTTGTCTTCCTGATATGATAGAGTAACAAAGGACTCACCACTAAACACTGTAATTTATCCATTTTGGTGGATTACAAGCCATTCATGGCTCACTGTTTGCAAGCTGCATCTAATTGTAGCACAGAGATTAATAAACTCCACATTTTCCTTAATCAAAGTATATGGTGTTTAGATTTTAATAATTTCACTTAACATAAGATGTCCTTCCTAGTTTTACATGTGTCACATGCCAAGAAAATCACAGCACGAAGAAGAAAGGTGTAACCAGTCTGGCAGATGTTTCCTGCATTTCATTGCAGTTCCATCTCCCCGGGCGCTGCCTGAGGCTACAATCAGCAGCAAAGCCCAACGTGAACATCAGAATGTAGAAAGTCACAAATGCAAATATTAAGTCTCAGCCGCTTTCTCAACTTCAGACAGATTGGCTGAGCAAACTGACTACGTAAACCTTACTTACGTCACCTGCGCATTGTGCTCAGGCCCAAGGGTTACAACATATATCAAAGGCACACTGATCAAAATGAGAAAGAACTCCGAGATTTTGCCACAGACCTTCATTTGATCCACAAATTGGCAATTCCTTTTAGAATAAGATAAAGTAGATTTCAAATATTCTACAAGAAGTATCAGAGACCTTTTTAATGCCCTTAAGTATTCTAAATAACATACAACTACTGAGTTTTGGTATAATAGACTGGTTTAATCTCCAAGACAATCATTCAGCTGTTATTTAATATGATATGTGAGAACATGGTCAATTCAGTTCAACGCAAAAAATGCAAACATAGAAATATTCTTTCTACTTTACCAAATGGCCACCCTTACAGTAAGGTCCAGCAGAAATAAAGTAATATATATTAAAAGAAATACGTAAATGAATTAAGGGAAGAGTCTTAAACATAACTGGTAATCAACTAAACCCAAATTCCAGGCTCCCTTAGGTACAATGTCAGAAACAGATGGATATCTTTTCACCTCCAAAGAGAAGCGGTGTTTGATAATTAAATTTTGATCACCTACCATCTGCCTGCTAACGATAAACTGCAACAGAATCATTTATCTGAACATAATTGAGGAGAAATTCATCTTGGACATTTGTGAGGAATTTGTTCATCTTAGTTCATCCTACAGAGTCATGTAGACTCAGAGGCCTTCGTTTCTTCTGTCAAACTATGAATCTTTGCTTAGATATTAACTGAAAAGGCATATGGATTGAGATACTAAGGTTGTACAAAATATATGCATATAGACCTATTGCTACAACTCCTCAGAGTTTTTACTTTCTGAGAAAGGAAAGGATGTAAAGTGAAAACTGGAACAGCTCTGCAATGCTAAGAAAATTAAGACCTGATGATTTCAAAGCTATTAATTGAAAACTACAGGCAAAGCTCAAAGCTGACCCTTAGACAGTCATGCATTTCATGTAGGAAAGCTTCTCCCCTGCTCAAATACTTCTCTGAAACAAGTCTTGCTTTCAGCAGCTACAGCAAGGTTTTTCCAGAGCATAAAATTATCCAGTGAGTACAGCTGAAGTTGAAGTAGGAAAAAAAAACATTTTTCCTCATTGGATAATGTAAAATTGTTTTGGAACAAAGGTCGTTATACTCTCTGTAAGAGTAAAACCTTTTTCTTTTTAGTTCAGCAACTCTCAGACTGCCTGAACTTCACAAAGAAAAAAAAAATAAAATAAATGTCACATGTGTGGATCTACAGGAAAGGCTTAATTTCTCCACTTCTGAGGTTTGGCTGCTATTGCTGCAAGTAACATCCCTCTCAGGACATTCCTACTCTTCTGCTTGGACTTTCTTCCCATCAAGTGTCTGGCTCCAGTCATCATCCCTCTCCCTGCCCACTGAGCCCAGAAGCACCTCAGCTAGTACATGATAGACAAGTGGTCTTCTTGGCTCTCTTTCTCGGCTGTAGCTTTTAATGTAGCACATAGTAAGCTGAAAATAAATAAACTGTCCATTTCTACCATCTGTCATACACATCACTTCTACAGAAAACCGAGAATAATTCTTTCACGATGTGGAATTTCAGTGTTTGTCCCCTACGGGGATGCTCCTGAACAGTCAGCAACATCGATACCTTGGCCTGTCGGTATTTCTGTTAGCATACCATATGTTTGCAACAAAAAAATCAAATTCACATCTTTTGAATTTTCTTTCTTCACAATAATTTATCATTTCACAAGTCTATCTTCAGTAAAAGGTACACAAACACAAAGTAGTTCTTTAAGAGACTTTGCTAAGCATTTCAGGAAGTTACCACACAGTTCAGCCACCTTAGCAAATACTTTCCTGCTTCACAAAATTATTCACAAAAATAAATCACAGAACTTCAGTTCAAATGCAGGGGAAATCAAGTTAAAGTTAACTGAGATGCCTGTAAAAAGAATAATGCAGTGACAGATTAAACTTTGGTGATTTTTCTTTCACTGGCTTTCCTGAAAGTAACTAACTAAAATGCCATTCGGTTAAAATAGATAATAACCAGACTGCTAGCTCATTAGACTTCATAATGCAAAGAACATCTAATGATAGAATGCATTCTAGTATGTGTCCTCCAACACACCTATTACTGATGCTCCAGTTATTTCAGTTTCAACTATGAACACATACATATACATAAAAACATATATATTTACCTGTAGAGAGAATGCATTTAAATTTACGAAAGCTGCTCCAAAAGTAAGACCTCCTATTTGATTCTGATGGCCCACGACATCAGATGCTGATGTTGGCTGTACAGTAGTTGTGGTCAAACCTTCCCACCTACATTCTGCTACATTTTGTTGCCATGCAATAGACTACAGCAGAGAGGCAGTCATACTAAATGGCATCTAAATGAAAGTGCATGCGGAAGAAAGGTGTGTCACTGAATTCCTCCACGTGGAAAAAAAGTCACCCACTGACATTCATCAAAGGTTGCTGGATGTTTGTGGAGACCAAGCAGTGGATGTGAGCAGGGTGAGATGATGAGTGATGCCTTTCAGCAGCTGCAACACTGGTGTGAAAGATGAATCATGCTGTGGATGGCCATACAGATTTTTACAAGCAATGAGCAGAAATACGTAGCTAATTGAGGTGACTATGTTGAAAAAGACTGTTTTGAAACAGAGAATTTGCTCTATCAAGTAGCATTATTGTGTTCTTCATCTCTATTGTAGTTTCTACAGAATTAAATAGCAGACATTACTTTTGGAGCAACCTACCTATTTGATTGTTTCCCACTAGGTCTCCCTCTGCTGGTGGCATCTGAAAGCTATTGCACTTCAGAATAGCTGAAGAGAATTAGTACCATCTAGAAGGAAAGCAAGAATTAGTTTAATAAGTTTTTTTCCACAGACAAGTGATACAGCAAGCATCAAAGTTGTACAGGGACAGTGCTCAGCTCTCCTGTTTATCAGACCTTTTCTGTATGTTCACACACATTTTCACAGAACATCTCCTTCCGCATGCCTTTAGAATGTCTTACAGTTATTATGTGAACCATCTTGCCAGCCTGAATAATTTAAAAGGAGTGTCTTAACCTACAAGCATGGTGTCTATTATGGTTACATCTTTTTTCCCCAGCTGACACCAACTTAATATGATGAAAACAACAACGTGAGCCATATCATTCTCAAATCCTATGTACAAGAAACAGCAGGCACCTACTACAAGTCACAAAGCTTTTGCAGCAATCTTCAAACATGTGTGCTGCTCATCTTCCCTGTTTTTACTTCATTCCAGAATAATTTGTTTCTCACACTGCTTTGAACAGGGAATTCATAGCATTGTTTAGCTTGGGAGGTTTAAAGAGACAAGAGTTATAAGTGTTAAAAGGTATTATCAGGCTCAGAATTACTTAGTTAGAAAAAGCAGCTAAATAGTTTTTATACAACTATTGTTTCAAGTTCAAAATGAAAGCAAGAACTTTAATACTAATTAAGGCGATTCCTGACTTTCTTTGCTATGAACCTCTTCTCCATTTCCAGCACGACTTTGTTGGCATTTAGCCACTAAAAGCCCTTTCCCTCTCTAAACTTCTCAAGGTTTTATCACTCCCAAACTCTTGCCAAACAAGATCCAGACAAACAAATAATACATAACTCCAAAAACCAAAGCGAGTCACCAAATGATACTCTGAAACACCCATGCACATACGTTCAGAAAGCCTGTTTCCTAACTTGATCTTCACAGATGAGCAATGTGGAAAACCCCTGAATATCCCGTGATCCACCTCATCTTCCTTGTTCAGATGACTTTATTTTCTTCCTGGGAACGTTACATGAATAAGTACTGCAAAATCAGACGTGGGGTGCATCACCCCACATATGGAGAGTTGTTCATTTCCTCAGGGCTCTAACTTGAGTGTTAGTGCTTGTCCCTGAAAGCTACAGAGGGGAATATTTAATGGCTTTATTAAACACTGCTTTATCCGTAAATGAAGTCATATTCTCCTTAATATGGTTAAATTAACCAGTATGCAATAATTAAATAGTAATTCTGCACCAGCTTGAATACTACGGTGTAACATCAATTACACCACCACAACAAAGAGCCTCGTGGTACGAATGGCCCAGCAGCTCTGCCAGCCAACAGGTGGCAGATAAGATAAATACCACCTGAGGCATGTGTGGCTTTTTAAAGATGTTATTGAAGAAAATGGTCATGAAAATCCCTCACACTCATAGAAATCTAGTGCTTTTTATGGTTCTCAGCTTTATTTTGTGCACTGCTACACAGTGAGCTAGAACTGATTTATTTTGTGCAGAGTGGAATAGCTCAATAAACTCCAAATACTAATAGAGAGAAAAGAAATTTAACAGAATGTGGAAAAAGACACATGATTTTGTTCATCTGCATACACAGCATGAGAACAAGGATTTATCCTCCTCTGAAGCTGCAAGTATTAGCCCCGAGGCAGCCATCACTTATCTACTTTACCAATCATATAACAGAGACAACAGCAAGTGAATTGGCTGGAGCTTATAAGCAACGTTATGCATGAATCAATCATTTGAACTACTGCACTGTAGTAAGAAAATGCAAAACAGATAGAAAGCTCAATTTCTCTCCTTTTTGTCAAGTCTTGTTTCCAGAGAACTGGAGATGCCCAGAACACACTGATGGGCACAGGGCTTCCAACAACAAGCATAGGCTGGCCACTAAAATCAGCACAACACACATGGATTTTCTTTCAAATTTATTCCCTTACTTTGAAGGCTTCAGAGACAAACAGCACATAATAGCTGTTAAATAACAGCACAGCAGAAAATGGCTGGCATCACACCTGCAGATTTAGTCCCCATTATTCTGCTCCTGATGAACGCTTCCAATTCATTCATTTTGAAACACTCTTCCCTTCTCTATTAACTTCTACAGTATGCAGCAGAAGAGAAATCCTTGCCAAAATAATAGTATGTGCACTAAGGAGCAGCAGGTTTTTTCTACACCTATCTTGAAGATGACGTTTAGAAAAAGCACGTTACTATACTGACTACAAGGACACTGAAATATGACCATGAGTGAGAGAAGTAGTATTTGACTTCACTGGGAAATTGCACTTCCATGTAAATGTTTTGCTGTTTACACAACAACATTTCTGGGTTATTAGGAAAACTAAACAACATCAGGATGGTATATTTGGGGATCTGGTTTTCTGCATCCAAATCCCGTTGCACACCATCTTGCGCAGATCCAGTGTAAGGCATTCCTAAGTACTGCCTTATGCCTCGTGGTCCATTTCTGGATCCAACTCCAGTCTCCAATTTACCATGCATTAGCTTGCTACTTCATGCAGAGCTAATGGTATCTGAAGTAATCGGTCATTCTCATTGTACTCTGAGGCTAGGAGTGAACGTCTGAGCTAGTAAATGCCCATTACTCGCTCCTCTACATCACAGCACATACCAAACAGGGACAGTTCTGTTTATGGAGAGAAATATTATTATCTCTGACATTGTAAGGAGATAATATTGATGGCAAACTTGCTTACACCTGTGATGTTACTTGTGAGAATTTAGTGTCATTTCTCACTGTGGCTACAAGGAGGCATGTAGCAGTGAGGTAACATGTAGACAGGCAACTGGGCACCCACACTGATTCAGGTGTTCTCATTTCTCATCTGCACACTAGCTGATGAGGACAGACCAGAAACAACTATTTCATACTTGCTACTGAATTGCATGTTTTTGATGCAAATGTCACACTTAACGCTGTGAAGCCAAATATTTGCATGACCTTCTAAACATTGCAAAATATTGTCTTTCTTGACTCATGATGAACATTTGCTCCCTTTTCATAAACCCTACACTGTTATTAAATTCAGCTGCTGCGTTTTTTCTTTTCTCATAATTTCCATCTGACTGGGTGCAGAGAAAGACAGTTACTTGAAGTGTATTTATTTTGGTATTATCTTTAGCTTCAAATTCCAAAGAAAAGCCTTGAGTGTCACATATTGCCACATCTATTTTTGAGGATTTACACTTTCATAGTTTCAGCATCGAGACAAATTGTGTGAAAATTTAAGGCATCAGAGCAAGCTTGGGAATATTTTTCTAATCACTTACAGCTTCACACTCTGAGCACGGGGCATTCATTCCAGCAGGCATCACGCTGCCTACTCTGTATAGCAATACAGTCACTCCTCATTTGCAAGCAGCGTGGCAACTGGGAAATTATCTCTCTCATGTCCAAAATGGTTCACATGTGATTCACCTAAGGTGATAAACACAATCGTTCCAGATACATTGAGCCTTACTGCAGATGACAGTTCAGCCAACAGGTTTGGGGGCTTAATTCTTTGCTACTAGTACTATTTTTATTTATTTATTTATTTTTTTGCTTATATCACACATTTTCTCCTCCCAACTCTACAACAAACTTAATTCTTAATCAGTTCAGACTATCAGAGGTGCAAAACCCTGCAATCCACTATGTCAGCCCTCCTGGAACTGCGCAGCTTAGATAGGGGTATCAAACATTACATCAGGGATAACAAAATGAAACACAGATGCAGCATAAATGCTGGGATCGTAGAAACCAACAACTCTGACTCCTGAGAAACACATAGCACGTGATAGAGAAAGCGGTAAACCATCAGGTTAGAAAGCTCAGCCACCAACTTGTTCACATCTTCCACACTCTGCTGCTGGCTATGGAAAAGCATCACTGAAGATCAACAACAAGCAACACTCCTGTTACTCTATTCACAGGTGTTTTCTTTGTCACAAGGACAGTCTCCACACCGCACCTTTATTTCTGCAGGTGTACATTAGCTGTGCCACATGCAAAAGCTGCGTGTCTAAGTGCCCTGTACAGTTAAATCCTTGAGACTACAGACAACAGAATGGAATCTTCTATGAGGAGATTTGAAATATGTGTAACAGGCTGGAGGGCAGCCAGGGGTGACCCAGTACGAACAATTTCATCTATTGAACCCTGGATCCTGGCACAAAAACCTCATAAAAATGATTTCTAGAATTACAAAAGAGGAGAACTGTTCTCGAATATAAGAATAAACAGTTCCATTTATCTTAAATTATTTAATGTAAGTCAAAGCACAACAACATCGCCCATTAGTAAAACACACAGAAGCTGTAACTGCTAGCATGACTAATATTATGTGTTGCAACACTGAAGGCGTTATTGTATTATAAATATTCATTCAAATTGTAATTTATTATAGTTATGTTAGACCTGCAGGAAAAAATATATACAGAAAACCTGAAGTGTTTTAATAAATACTGAAAGCAAACAATTTAAGTACTACATAAATGTATCAGATATGTAAACTTTATTGCTTACTGATGAAGACAAGGGGATGCAGAATGTTCCTGTGGTTTGAGAAGGTATTATTAATTACCACCACTATCTATGTCTATATCTGATATATAGATACCTATATCTGTGCTCTTTTTGCTTTTCCTTGTGCTCACTCCAGTTCACATTGCCCTTCTTGGGAAACAGTGCTGAACTTGCACATCACATCCCATCTGCAACATTGTTGTTGCTCACCGCAGCTCCTAAACACATTGTCCTCACACCATCCTCCTCAGCCATCTCTAGCTATTGACTCACAGACGTCCCCCTCTTCTGTACTCATAACTGGGATTATCATCTTGCATTTATTTGTATGGAATTTCTCCCCTTATTCATTGCTTCACTCCCAGTTTTTTCCTACACAATTTAATAATGCTCTATGCTGTTATACTGATTTCTCCCTGCTCACTTTAACAGGGCATTTTAATTAGTATACATTAGTTTAATGGTCTAAGGTCAGTAATGAGATTAAGTCAGGACTAGCTCTAAAGCAGCTCACCGATGTTACCCAGTATTGATATTCTTAGGGTTTCTTAGGATCCATTTTTTGGCACAATTTCAGGACTCCTGTGTGCCATTCATCTCTTTGGTATCCTTCACTACACAAGTACTCTGCACTACTTTAACTACCTCTGGGGGCAGAAGCTGTTCTGAAAACGCTGGCAGCCAGCCTGAGTCTCTTTACAAATGGAAATTCATCAATGTTTTCAAGATCTATGTTGAATCAGAACAGAAAAAAACAGTTTTTTCTTTAATATTTAAGTTCTAACTCAAATTATGATTAAAGATTGTGGTGATATCACCTATCACAAACATAGTCTCTGCAACAGAGAGACAAGATCTTTCAAGTCTGCAGCTGCTCTTCAAACAGCATTGCTTCAAGATTGCTTCAGTTAGCTGAACAGACCTTGCAACCATCAACTGCTGCAAACAGATTGCTCTGCGAGATCAGCTGGGAACTGCCATGGCAAGACACAGTCCGAGACACAGTGAAATGTGCAGCCTCGACCCAGCACATCCCTACCATTGCTCCAGACAGCCACAACAGACACACCACATCCTCTGGGAAGGAAACGTACAGACAGCTTGAGAAAAAAACAGCTCTGCCCCACTAAACCAGGCTATTAGAGCACGATCTCTCTCATTTATTTCCATGTCATTTATATCCATGCTGAACTTCCTCACACTTATGCCTTTATCATCTTATACACATTTTTCTCTCTTGACCAAAGGATCTGTCTTGCCTGGACTATTTAGCTCTAATTACAAACCCTGTATGTCTTTTTTCCTACTTATCAGGATACACAACCAGACTAAAAACTTTAAAATAACTTATTCCTTAATAAGTTATTACATATGTTATTTCCTCCAGTATTCCAAAATGTCCAACTTCCACAACACCAATGTGTATTAAGTGGGTTAACATTGGTAAATACTCAAGCTATGAACTCTAAAAGCAGTATCAAAATATCAACTAACAAGTATCACAGCTCTGTGTGTTCGGGTGCTTTATGGGGAGAGAAGTGAAGCAGAATTAATGAATTGAAGCTGAAAAGAGAATTGGAACAAAATGAACTGTTTCTAAGGTTAGAAATCCTCTCCTAGGAGCCTGTATGAGTTAAGACTCCCGATCCCAAAGAGATACTCATTTAGCAGCTACTGCAGAGAAATAAACAGATCAATGGAATTCAAGTGATACTTTTAATTAGCAAGAAATCTAAATTAACAATTAAAATTAAACATAAACGCCTTCGGAAGGTAAAAGAGCATTTAGATATTTGACTATTGCCAAGCGCATGTTTACTGTAGGTAAAAAATAACAGGGGAAAAAGAGGGACAGTATATGTTTATTTTTACATATACGTATAAAATGCTTGGCAACACAAAGACACTGACAAAACAGCAATGTTACACCATTAATTATAAATGTTTCTAAATCTTAATGAGACCATGCACCTGGAAGGGATTTCACTATTTTGAACCTCTGTATTATACAAAAATAATCATGACTTATTTCCTCACGGGACAACAAAAGATAAATTCAGTTAGACTGATAACTGCTTTATTGACAGATAAAAAATAAATTGGAATATTACAACCATATTGTATTGCTGAGACCCTGTTTTTTTTCAGCCTAGGAGTTTAAACATGCAAAACAGCAAATGATTATCTAGCTTTCCTTGCAAACTCTCTCTTAAAATTCTAAGAGAGCACTGATCGTATTAGATTCACAAGGCATACTCAGTTCTAGCAAGCGCTTATGAGTCTTTTCAGATGATGCTTTTAACACCAGCAAACAAGAAGAAAGCCAGCGCATCACACCATCACAAGAAAAAGATCAGGGCACTGGACAGTCATGCTTTCCATTAACATGCTTTCCAAAATCTACATTACAAACAGTAGAAAACCAAAATAGCCATGCATTATCTTATCCTTTTCTACCTCAGAGCAGTGCCCTAAAGAAGTATGAATCCTGTAGCCATGTTTAAAGTATTTTCACTCACCAAAAACCCGCTTGAAATACTATGTGTATTTAAGACACCTGCAACACCGTACCACGTGTGTACATTGCTCTGTCAGTCACATGTAACTGAGTTGTAGCACCGGGGACCACAGTTTTACTCTCCTCACACATAAACTCCCATAGGCCAAACTAAGATATTTACAAGCACACACGCAGCAAGTTAAGAAGTAGCAACTCAGACATGATCTAGAAGCTTGGCCTCAGCAGTGCTTTCTGCTCATGTAGCACTGAATTGAGAAAGTTTTTCAATAGAAACACACTGAATAACTGCACTGCAGTGAATGCAACACTAGCAAGGGGTTTTACATATTGCATACCTACATGCACCTTTGTATTATGGACCAACATCTACACTTTATATTCAAGCCATTCTCTGCCTTGACAGTGCCACTTACTCTCCATTTTTTTATATATGCAGAGTCATTGTTTACAAACACTTTTAAACTACCCATAGGTTTTGTTATTATTTTGAGGTTTTTATTTATTTTTACTTCTCCCATCCACAATCAAAGTGGTTTCAATTTATGTAATAATTGAAGACAACAGTAAGATTGTAAAGCTTGGCCATGAGCAGGCAAAAGCTGAGGAGGTCACTGTCACCAAAAGTGACAGTTGATAATCTCAAAAGAACACAAAATGATTTAAACCACCAGTGTCTCAACAATAATGAGCCTTAAGCTCCAAGGAGTTTCAGTTCTTCTGCAAGAGGTGTCTTATGAAGTTAGTATATTGCTTCACCTGAGCCGGCTTGCATTATAAGAATTAAGACTTCCATTTCAGGCAAGGGGCCTGCAATATGTCAGCCGTGTCATTTTGTTCAGCACAATATAGAATGCACTTGTTGCTGTTGATTTTAAACATGTGAATTAAAAAGGTCAGCAGAAGCAAGTTAAGTGCTTTCCGTCTGTTGATTATTTAGGGAAGCTGGAGAAATGCCTGGATTCAACCTGATGGCAGATGTATTTACTGTCTATTTGCTTGTTCCAACACAAAAAAACAAGAGTCTATGTTCTGCTTGCATTTTTGCCTGGGGGACAGCGGCATTATACTGTAGTTAATGGACCATCGACAAACAGAAAATTAATTTGGCAAGAACTGACTGATGTTGTGGCAATCAGAGAAGCACGGTCCGTTTTCAAAGTAATTAATCCAGCCAACAGAGAAATGAAATGCCAGTTGTTCCGGACACAAAAAGTTCAGCATACAAAAAGTCATAGAAACAGAGTCATTTTTTGGAAAGACTTTCCCCTATGTACAGAAATGTTACTTTTTGAAATGAGGTACACAGTACAGTAGTTGAAGTTACCTGCTATGAAGAAAGGTTGAAATACTATGTAATACATACCCATCATAATTGCAAGCTATTTTATCTAGAAATGTCCCATTTCCAATGCTGTTGATACAGAATACCTACTCTTTTCTAGTCTACTGAACATTTTCAAAATGACATTATGACACCTCACAATCCTAATCTATAATGTCTTCCGAAGTACACCCTGAACAGAAATTAAAAATAATTTTATCAAAAGGAGTGATTAAGCATCAAGAAGAGAATTTCAAACAGGAAGAATCTCCCTAATTCAGGCTTTTATACTGATTGTAACATTCCAAGACTTGAGGCTGTATTTTCCCTCAGATTAGTGGCAATGCACTCTATTTCAGCAAATCTTTGTACTGCAATTTCATCCCTCTACACTGACTTCATACAAGCAGATGTTAACAGTCCATATCAAATCTATTCTAAGCACACACATAAACTGCTTACCAGAAAGATCCAAAAGGAGGAGCTCACCAGCACATTACTCATTTTGTGCTTCTGACTCAAACAAGTTTCACCTGAGGGCTAGAAACAAACACAATGAGTCTGATTGTAGTGCTGTTTTGGCATACTTCTTAACTTTGGGAGATTATACATCATCACATAAGGACGTACATTCGCCATACACATTTTAATACCAAAATGTATCTAATGTTAAAAAAAAAAAAAAAAAAAAAGAAAAAAGCAAAGAGATATTAATTGAAGCAACAACCAACTCAGGTGTTAAGGGATATTTTGGTAGCACGCAACACTGTATCCAGACACAATCTGACTTCTCTCAGTCAAATCAAACTAACATCAAAATAATATGTCTCGCTCTTGGGCAAACAGCTTCCTTCACCAGAGATGGAAAGCAGTTAAAGATAACATCTTGATCAAGCTGGACAAGTATTAGTCACTCAATTATTCTTTGCTACATCCCTAAATAGATTTTGACACACCTAACAAATTTTTAATAACTTCATATATAAAGACAAGAGCATTTTCATATTTGCGTAGATGCCAATATACTCCCCAAATACAAAGGCTATTCTCTATGTGCTCCACCTTCTAGGTACCCTAATAACTTCTCTAACATTAAAAACTGACAGAAAATGATTTATAATAACTCTTCTGAACAACTCGGATCGCATCAGCTGAAGGAAGAAAGAAACCACAAAGATCTGGGGAAAAACAAGGTAGATTTGATCACAACAAAATTCCTTGTTAAAACTGGACTTATGGGCACATAAGGCCTAGAGTCTATTGCTAAACAGTTCAACTGAACAGCAGGGCACGATAGGGCCAACTGTTACAGAAGGAGTGATGACAACTGATTTTACCAACTGCTGAAACTCAGAACAGTAGACAAGAAACAAATCCTCTTCACTTGCATAGTGGAGATTGGTGAACTAATTCAACTGTTAGTACACTCAGTACCGGCACAAATGCACAGATGTGGCTGCCACCAAAGTGGAGAAAAAGCTATTGGCAGGCAAAACTTGCTTCCCAACATACTCAGATACCCTTTTGAATGTTTGCTAGAAAACAATCCTTATTCCCCAGTTCTAGAGCTTAACAGAATGCAAGGTATGTTTGTGAAATGACTACGCACAGATCTGAATTGTATAAATCTGCAATAACGACACAAACAATGTCACAATGCATCTCAGAAGACAACGTGGTTTACACGACTGAGATGCCTTCATTGTTCCAAGTGCCTAAGTGCCTCAAAAAAAAAAACATTCTAGCCTTAAGAATCTACATCACGTACAACTTATCATGTTTATTATGCCAACACACTACACAATTAAATCACAATCTGTCCAGTTCTGAAACTCGAGTTTACAAGCAACAAGTCTTTTGAAGTGGAAGAAAATTTGTGATAACCTATTTAAGTAGCAGGAATGATTAAGTGTGGCCATTCTGGCTGTACGTGCTCTGACAGCACTCTAAGTAGACTGAATTAAAGTATCTCTTCAAGCACACAAATATTTTTAAAATCATTATTTAGTTTTGTTCTTATATCTATTTCTGAAACTAAATAACTGTTCACAGCCACGAGCACTACACAGTGTAGGGCATTTGGATATCTAATAAAAAGCACCAGCTTATTGATAGCTCTAACACGAACCTAGTCAGACAGCACAGAGCTATCTCTTCAGCTACCCCAGCAATGCCTACAAATACAGTCGAAAAATAGTAGGCAGATGGCAACTAGCAGAAACTCATGTTATTTTAAGCATACAGATTCCCCAGGGAGATTTTCCTTCTGAATGTTGTCTGGTCTGAATACAGAACATATGAAATCCAGCTCTAAGAACGGAACCTCTAAACATCTGGGGCTTGCTTACTTTAATTTTTGCTGCGCTTTACTTCTCAACTTCCCAGCAAACTAATACTGCATTACCAACAGCCTCCTTACTATATCTTTTTTATGCATTTGGACTTCACACACACAGACACAAACACGAGGCCTCTGTACTGTCTGTTCTACAACTTATCCACACATATCTTACACAAAAAATCCAAAACAAAGAAAAAACTCACAGCAAAAAAACATCCCGCTCCAGAACAATATTATTTTTGCTGAAAAGTGGAGATGTACTTAATTTTTTAAACTAACATATGAAATTTGAAAACCTTAAGCCCAGTCCCCTGTCTGCAAATAGTGTGTCATTCAAGGAGGAAAGAAACCAAGGCACGCGTCACACAAATCAATATTTTTCAATGATATTTCTTCATCTAAAAACTTCAGTGCTTCTTAATGAATTCTAACACATTTATCAGATGAGTTTTGATGTGCTTGTTTGTTGTTCCATGGCCGATGAGCCTTTCAATTTAACTTAAAATTCATCATTACTTGTAATTCCCTCTTCAGCATTCTGCTCCCACACAACTTCCTGTGTATGTACACTTGGCTGCTAATTCCTTCTGAAAGAGAACCTGTATCTTGCAGCAACTCACTCATACACATACAGGTACATAACAAAGGTACAAGTCAAGAAAGACCTGTCACACTGCTCTGCAGTGTGTAAATGAACTGCAGCGCATGTTCACCTTATTTTGGTGCAGTCCCCGAGCTCAACACAATCTCTTTCAGTGGAGAAGTATTCAGCAAATAGTAGCAGTCCTCCTGCTGTGCTCAGAATCACAAACAACTGCAACACCTACTTTTCTGGTATTGACATGACCTTGCCGATGGGGAGCAAAGCTTAAGACCACTGTCACATAGCCAGCCAGCTGGGGAAAGGAAAACAGCTTCTCTCTTTTATTATCCCAATAAGACAAAGCCAATACTTCACATCATCTCTCAAGGCACAGTTTGAAATACTATCCTCATCATTAAATTAATAACTTACAGTCAAATTGGACTAAAACGTAACTTCGCTTCTGCTGTTGCTACTTGTTAGTTGTGGGGGAAAAAAAAAAGAAGTGAAAACTTTTCTTTGCTACTCGGGGTACAAATTTCTAACATAAGGGGAATATGCTGACAGGTGCTCTATTTGAGCCAGAAAGCAGTTACTAATACCAGATCCAGTCTCATCTACTCATATTAAAGCCAAGCTTGCCATCCTAAACAACTCAAGAAGCCCCTTGAGTTTAACAAATAAATGGTAAATGTTTAAACATCATTATTTTTAAGAAGTAATAATAAACACAGGTAGAATTGTGAATTAGCTGTAGCACAAATCCAACCTTAAGCTATATGTACGTCACATTATTTGCAGAATGCTGTTTATTTCTTACTCCATTTCAACAGTTGTTCTGTGAACTGATTAACACTGATTAGGACCTCAAAAACAATCATTTGCAATGCATCAATGATTATTATACAAGGGAGGCCAGAGGCAGACCAAAAGCAAACTGTTCCCTACTCATTGTGTCTATTTTTTGTGTTTCCAAAGTTTAAGGCATTTTTCACATTCTTAAGGCTAGAGGGAAGAAGCGTGCTGATGATGGTTGTTAAGTACTGTGGTGAGGTTGTTCGTTTTTGCCTTTAAATATAAATATATTTCAGGATAAAGGAAAGTAAAATTTTCCTTCAGTAGAATTTCATTTTTTTCTATGACTACAGTACCTATTTCTATACTTTCTTAACACATGCCTACATGTTTAAAAGTACTATGCTCCTCAGTCCTCCAAGAAACACCAAGATGCCATGCTTCCTCTTCTGGATAACAATTGTTCTGGTAAGGTCAACATGAGAATACCATGTGATAGTTTGCATAGGACTTTCAGCTCCCACTGGAGGATTCATTCTGAAAGAGTCCATGTGAGTAAACTGTCACTAAAATGCAGAGTCTGGGACGTTAAGGCAGTAAACAGAAAACATCCATGAAACCACAGATGTAGATAAGCCTGCGGCTGGGCCTAAGTCATTCTTTGCTTACTCACAGAGCTTGTGAAATTCAAACAGGCTCAATGCCATATTTTTTAATCAAATAGCACAGGCAATGATCAGCTTTGACCATCAAAGCCACCCTGACCAAATGTAACTCCAACATCAGACAGGGTCAACATTAATAAAATCCAAAATGTTTGCTCAAAACATATCAAAGAAGAGAGAAATGAGAAAGGTGTTTACTTTTAAACACAACTTTAAGGGGGAACTTCTCAGTCTGTGCATATAATGAAGGAAGAAGCAAACACAACAGAAACAGATGCTTCTCAGTGTTGTACAGTGCAAGGACAAGTGGCAAATGCACAAACTTAAACACAGGACATTGCATTTAAAAACAAAGACTATTTCATATATATATTTATTTATATATAAAGTAAGCTGTAAGAGTACTTAAACACTGGAAATGGTTGCACAGAGGTCTTGGAGTCTCCAGCTTTACAGATGTTCAAAATCAGACTCAGTGCAACAGCTTAACTATGTGCTTCAGCAGACCCCTCTGCAAACATGAGGTACAACTAGAAGAAACAAACGTCACTACCAAACTTAAAGGTTCTACAATTCTACATACAGAGGTCACCCTCAAATTAATATTCCCTACTCACTTGCATTGAAATGTGACAGTGCCATTGCAATACTTCAGATCAACAATCAAAAGGAGAAAAAAAAACAAACCTCATCCCTGACCCACAGCACCAGGTAACTAAATGCTGCAGAAAGTAAATTCACTCTAGCAGAAAATAAATCCACTAGAACTGTTCAAAGAATTTCACAAAACATCTTGCAATTGTCTTTCTTCTCTTTACACCACTTCTAAGTACTAGATTCGAATACCACCTAAGTCAGCAAAGTTATTTCCGATTGCATCAATAGATTTGGAATGGAAGTGTATCAGACTTGTAAGTAATTTACTCCACAGACAACTAAAGAGCTTAAGAAAATTACTTCTTTCCTTCTGAAGTCAATGGGAAAAAAAATGCAATAGTGGTGACAGTTTGTGTTTTTTCTATAATTCACTCTAAGTTTCTGCAGTCCAACAGAAAATCCTTAACAAAAGCAATAGACGTGCTCATTGAAACCCCAGAAGAAATCAAAACAAGGCAGTGAGCCATCTCTGAACTTAGTTCAGCTACACAACACCGAGAAAGCTAAAGTATTATGAAAATAAAAAAAAAAAAAAACAACAAAAAAACCAACACAAACAAGCCAACCCCAGAGGATAACACAAAGGGAAAAGAAAATAATAACAAAGCACTGCCAACCTTATATTTTTCCTGAGAAAAGTGCACAAAGTAAATGAGAAATACTTGGTGGAAGCTGTCAGCCTACACATAGTCAGATTTTGAGAGACCATCCGAATCTCAGATTTTTGTAAGCTTCCACATGATTTCCAGCTAACTATTTACTAGTTTTAATCACATAAGATCCAGTGACATTATACCAAAGCACAAAGGATCCTCCAAGTCTCTCTGAACAGTTTAAACATAAACATAACATTTTCTGTTACTAGTTACTAAACAATTTGAGTTGCATGTCTTCCAGCTAACATGCCTATTCCTTTACATTAATCATACACTAAATCTCATTTTTCAAGTATTGCTCTTTTACAACTAGCCCTTCAATAAGTGTATATCAAAAACATCTACCTCAAAGCACCCTCAAACTAAGGCAAGGGGCTGCAAACACACACCAAAGGAAATCTTGTGACAAAACTCAGCAGACAATGGGGTAACAATTAGGAAGTTGATGTTGGTACAAAAACAAGAAGGTAATCATGGGAAACAGTTGTTTTTTTGTTTGTTTGTTTGGTTTTTTTTGTTTTTGTTTTGTTTGTTTTTAACATAGGAATCACATAATTGTAATCTTGTTATTGGATTTATTTTCCCCTTTGCTTTCTTCTCCTTAAGGTTAAGTCTTTATTATTCCATGAAACGCACAGACTGTCTACCAAATCAATCTTGGTTGATGGAAAGGAGAAATATTATCTGCTGCTATAAGAGGGAATAAGCTTATCTGACCATTTAGTAAAAAAGGCATTTAAAAGAAGTAAAGAGTTACAATTGTAGTGCATCTAATTAAGGAGTACACATTGAAAAGAAGCATTTTAAGAGGAAATCTAAGGTTGTGATCAGGAATACCAATTTATTGATAATGCCTTGTGCATTTTAATAAGCTAGTCATTACAACAGTAGAGTCATTTAGATAGAATAAAATGGCATTGCGTAAAATAAATACTGACTTCACATGTTACATACTAACAAATAAATAAACAAATACATCCAGAAGAAGAGAATTGCAATTGCAGGCAAGACAGTACATCTAAATAATGTATCTTACGGTCAATTAAAGTTATGGTCAAGTCCATGATATTTTCCATGAGCTTTTGAAATTGCTTTAATAGGTTTCAATCAGCAATCAATATAGTGCTTTCAGAAATTGGCAGAGGATTAATATAGACACTGGGTCTTACTGACCTTCCATCAGATAAAAGTTTGGTCTAAATAAGTTCAAGAGATTTCTTTCTTTAATCATTCTGGGGTAGCTGAATTTGCTTTCCTAAGCACAAGGAATTTCATTGTAACACAAGCATCCCTACATCATTCAAGGGGCCTAAAACACAGTCAAGTGGATGACTCAGGTAGCAAGCACTGCATCAGATCAACACAAACGCATAGAAACAAACATAATGCACCAGCTAAGGCATAAACTTCTAGTTAATCAGATGCTTATTACATATATGTGATTCACTACGTTGTCTCACCTTTCCTTCACCACATTACCATATAATCTACAATACAGAAATACCTTCAGTAAGCCAAGATCTACTAACAATTCAACAGCAAACGTAAAATTGTAAGATCAATAGCTGTGATTAACCAGTCCATCCTCCCCCTTTAAACATGAATCAAAGTGATTCAGATAAAACCTCATCTTCCCTGTGAACAGAGAGCACCGATCAGCACTGACTTAGCTTTGACTGATCCCTCAAAAGCATTATCAAACACCAGACAGGGTACAACATAACTGCCACAAAGTCCTTTCTTGAGGTTTAGGGAGGTCTTTGGATCTTTCCTTTAAAGCTGTTTGCTGTTACCCATCCCCTAGCACTTAAAAGACCAAATTAAGAGAACAATATTGTTTCTTTAAATTAACACAGTGATACAATGTGGATTATCAAATGATTCTCCACACAGGAGAAACAAACAAACCCAACATAGATATGGCCAATGTATCTGAGAAACATCAAGGTGATCTGAACGTTTCCTTTCAGTGGTAAAGTAATTGTTGAATGCATAACTCAAAGACAACTCTTATTTACTTATTAAATAAATGAATCAACACTTTGCCAGGCCTTTTAGGTCTCAACTGGCACTCCTTCAGGACACATGGCTGCATATTAACAGGGACTTGCTGGAATTTGCCCGACAAGAGGAAGCATTTCTAAGACCAAACTCACTTGACTCCTCATGCAATATTTCTGCAAAGTGGCAAGTACTCAAGATCAGAAGTAGTATCTGACAGGATCTCCACCTGTTATCAGTGATAACAGCTCCCCAGATTTTCAGGGGACTCTAACCAAAGATAGCAGCAAGAGAGCAGCAGTCATCTCATGGTAGAACATAGTGAACACCACAGAGTAGCCTGTAATAGACACTTCACCAGTCAGTAGACATGCTGACTATTAAGAGACATGTATGATAACTGACACCAATAGTGAACACTTCACAGGGCTATACAGAGGTAAAATGAAACATGAGTGGGGTAAAAGGAGAGAATGTATTTGAGAAAGTGTTGCCTGGAAAGAATGCTGTTTTAAAATGTCGCATACTGAGATCTACTTCTGTTTGCTTACTTGGATGTGGAATGTTATACTACTGTTTTCTTTGATATTACTGTTTTGTTTAGAATGTTTTCCATATTAGATATTTTCCTCCATGAACTAAGCTGTTAAATTCTCCCAAAATAGGCCAATGATACAACTGGTGGTTGTTAACAGCAAGATAATTGGCCACTTAACTTCATAATTTTGCTGGAGCTCAGTTAGTAATAACATTTAAAAATTTAAGTAATTCTACACGAGCTTTTGCCACTTTAGGAATTGTGTGGTTACTTCATGACATAGGAAGCCTGACTGCTGATGATGACTAAAGCTAAAAACTCATTGAGTACATCAGCCTTCTCCTCCATGTCTGTTGGAAGTACTTCGCTCTACACATTTATCAGATGGAGCACACACTCCTTGGCCTGTCTCTTCTGACCAACATAACTCAAGAATCCCACTATTTTTAACACACATTTTTATACAGCAAAAGTATAGCAGTCAATTACTTTTAAGCAAGTTACCAAATATATGTGGAAGCAAAATCAAATCAGATAAATTACTAGCAACGCTCCTCCTTGCGTACGAGGAGCTAAATATTCATTAATTCTGAGCAATTAAAAATAATGAAATGAAATTCTGTGATGCCAGAGTTTGAAATTAGGTATGTCAGAGTTCAGTAAGAGATGTGTGAATTAGCTTCTTAACATTTTCTATCAGGAACATTCCAGGAGCACTTAGTGACAAAATATTTACTATAAAAGTATGCAGCTCAGGAAGCTGAGGAAGAGATAGAAACAGATATTTGCTGTAGACACATGGGAGGACAGCAACCTTTATCGTTATGCATTCTGTGCATTGGTGTGTTCAGTACAAACAACAGGAACTCAACTCACCATTGACGGTGTGCTCAGGGGTACTATTCTGCATCAGGAGAGAAACAGCATTGTGGATCTGAGCCAAAATAAAAAAGCTGAAATACATCACATGCCATTCAACATTCATTGAGCCTACTTAAATGCAACAGGACTCTGGATCCTGCTTACATCAACTCCCTATTACCCACCTCCTTTCCAGTTGTAAAGTACAATCATTTTCTCCTTCTCAAATTATCACTAAATGCCAATACAGTCTGTCAAGAATCTTCTGGATTTTTTTATCCAGGTATTATCCAACCTTCGACAAGTAGATGCTATTGAAAGCATTCAGAAGCATAATGGAGAACTATTCATCAAAAGCAGAAACTGGCACAACTGATATTGAAGCCTGAAATGTACTAAAAGAGACACAAATCAGCAGACATTGTTAGTTTTCCTAAGCTTAACTCACAGAAAGAAATTTAACATTCTTTTAAGTCAATGATACTTTTCCTCAATAACTAATGCAATTTCCTAACAGACCTTTACAGTATTGTCGATTTATGGTCTAAATTTATGAGTACTTCTGTTTACAAGAGCAGGTATCATTACCTGAAAATATTCAAATATACTGTCGCCACCTCACCTGCTTGACAACTACTTTTACCCACATTGCCATGTCAAATATACAGTATTCTTTAAAACTTGAGCCTCACCTTTAGTTTTGGGAATTGCTGCTAGAAATATGTTGGAACTATTTATGTTATCAAATAATACCCATGAGAAAACCAGCAAGTCCCTGCTACAGAAGACATCAGGGAACAAACACTGAAAAAGTAACTAACACATTGCTGTTTGTGATCCTACTATAGAGAGAATTGTTGTGTAATACTCAACCCAATGGTTAATTAAAAAGGAGCTCCAGGATAAAACGTTAAAAGCATAAATGGCTTTCAAAAGAATATCTACACTTTTTGAATAAAAAATCCTCCTTTTGGGGAACTCTTTATGACAATGCAAGTACACTGACAAGTTATTTACCAATATGTTCAGTTTTCACTACTTGACTTTGTTTTTGCTTGAGTATTATTCCAGTATTTGTTTACTTCAGGCAGCTGCAACACAGCACAGCTTTTAGCTGAACAGTCACTGCTGGAATGTGGGAAGGGACAGGAATACGTGGTACTGAGATACAGAGAGGAAGCTCTGAAGGTCTAGGAGCTGACACCTAATGCAGAGGTGATCTGGGATGTGGGCCCATAAGAAGGTGTTGGGGGAAAAGTGGCTATGAATGTCACCACAAGGTACATGAAGAAAAAGGAAGCAGGAAGGATTAATTCTGCCACCTTAAAAATACCATTTATATTTTTGTACAATCATTCACTTCTGTGGACATTTTCATGCCTTCAGGCTCTTATTTATATATACCTTATGTATACCTTAACCTCTTGCAGTTTGTATGGCTTCCTTGCCCCAGTAACTCCATATTTTCCAGGAATTAAATCTCCTACACATTTCTAAGTCAGTAAAATGGAATAATTTTTTGGTACATTACACCTGATTGAGTATTTACTGGATCAGGTCATTTCATAGTCTGAAAATAAATGCCATGTGCACGTATGTGTTGACTGTTTGCCACACCTTGTAAATATTAGAAAGAAAAATGAAGTGCTACTTTTTTCTTCCAACTCAGACTTCTGTAAAGAGCAACAAAGCTGAAACTTGCATTCAATTTGAGACAGCATGGACTTCATGCAATTCACTTCAAGCTTCACCAAGGTTCTTTTGAATTCAACTTATCATTTACTTGTTAAAAACACAAATTATAAGTTAATCCTGAAATGATTTACTGGATTATTCTCTTGGATTTTGCTTAGAAAAGAGCCATACCAGAATTACATCTGTAACTATTAAGTAAGCTTGAGTCATTTCCTTTAGATAAATTGTCATTCAATAGTAGCTTAAAAGCCAGCATGATAAGCCAAGTCCTTTCAGGAACATATTTAAAAATTAAATAATCAACATAAAGTGTAAATTAAGATGCATTAAACATCTTAGACTATTAAACTGATGACTTGGTGATGAAAACCAGCTATAGGTTGTGCTTAATATACAAACAACTAAACAAACTACTGAAAACAACAGATGAACTCCTTGAAGTAGTTACCAGCAGGTGAAAGGGCTGAATAGGTGACAGATGTTATCCATACACAAACCTGCTGCATCCCTAAGAAGAACAAAAAATAAAGCAGAGCATGCTCTTCGGGGATGTTTGCTACTTTTCTTACTTCTCCATACTACTTCACTTGAGTCTGATTGGGTTCAACCTCTTAGGCCTAGGACCTTTGAAACCAAATTACATGAAAGCAGTTCCAAAAGTAACACCTCATATTTTATGGTATCAGCCTGTGGCATCACAGAGTTATGTTGGTGATATGGCAACAGAGGCTGAACCCTGCCAATACTCCATTACATTTTGTTGCTACGTAATAGACGGCAGCAGAGGGACAACCTGACCAAATGGCATTTGGCATAGAAGTGCAGATGAAGCAAAGGTGCGTCACTGAAATTCTCCATGTAGAAAAAAAATGGCACTCAGACATTCAGTGACACTTGCTCAATGTTAATGGAGAACATGCAGTGAATGTGAGCACAGCACGGCAGTGGGTGGTGCACTGCAGCACTGGTGGCAGCAGCTGTGTTTAACCTCTGCTGGTGCAGATTTTCATGAGCACAGCACACAGGCTCTTGTTCATCACTGGTGATAATGCACAGCTAATGGTGGTGGCTACAGTAAAGAAGAGCATGTTATTACTGAGATTATGTTCTATCCAATAGTGTTATTGTGCCTTTTGTACCTGTTATAATTACCATAGAAATAAACAGGAGGTATTACTGGCAAAGCAACCTACTTAAGTCTTCTCTCTCACTTCTATTTATTTCCATATTATGTTACTCAATACCTACGCAGTACAAAACACTTTTTTCATAGGCAGTTATAACTCAAAAATGTATTACTCAAAATTCCTTCTGACACGGCCAATATGAAGAAACACTTGATCTGGCCTGGATAATCACCTATCCCAAATACACTGAAATTCCATGAAAGGGGTATTAAAACCAGCTGCACCAGACACAAGGTAGGAGTCAGTGATCCACATTCAGCTCAGTAAAGCTGCCCAAGGATAACCAAAAATTAAGCCCCATGGTACATCAACCCAAACAAAGAAGAGTCTCATATGCACGTTACAACTACACAGGCTACTCTTATGTTCCTTAATGTTATTCTCACTTAGGAGAACGTTCTCTAAAGTCATTTTAGGAGGCTTCTACAACTTCTTAAGACTACTTTTACACATTTCTAAGCACATTTATTTGTTTTAGCCACAAAAAGGGTTGTATTCAAAGGCAGGAACAAGTTGGCATGTCCTAGCAAAGTTGTAGTCTCCATTTGAGAAGGAGCTCAATACCCTACCAGAAAGGTGGGCAGCCTGTTTCAGCAGAGCCTTCCTGAGCCAGGAGGGTGTAACAAACTATCCATATATGTCCCTTGCAACCTCACTGATTCTGATTAGTTCTGTCCTTAGCAGGACAGGAGACAAGACTGTGTTCTGAGAAAAAGCTTACGTAATCTACCCATTACCAAACATGAACTTTCACTCCAAAAGTAGTGGGACAGTTCACTGTAAGCTGCATTTATTTTACCATCACTCTAACAGAGGAGCATCCTGCCTAAAGTCTTTTAGATGTAAACACTAGGTATTAACCCAATTATCTAGTTAAAGCCTCAAAAGTCAAACAGCATTGAGTGCAGGCTTAAATTTTCAAACATGTTTTTATAGAAGCTAAATGACAACTATTAACACATCTAAAAGCTAATCTTTATGTTATAGATCTTTCAGAAAGAAACACATTGATATCACTTAGAAATATTAGTTGTCCTGTTATTCACTAAAATGGTAGACGACAGATATAATTACATTGCAGTCTTAATGATAAGCTGTTTTCATGTCACCTGCAGATCAATTAAGAAATTCTTCAGTCTAGGAGGGATCCTAAGAAACCATGTAATGCTACGTTGTCTCAGATTTCTAGATGGTAAATAAGTAGTTTCTAGTTATCATACACAAACTTTACTGCAGAAAGCTTGGATTCAAAAGAAGCTTGGGAATATGAGGCTTAAAAAAAATAATAAAAGAAATAAAGAAAATAAACAAGGTTTCCTCCTGACATACAGAGCCTTTGTTCAAACCTGCAATGGAGAGAAGAGAGAGCTGCAAACAAATTTCACAGCATTGTTGTTTTTTTTGGCACCATACAGACACACATAAACAACATACATAATGCTTGACAGAACTACACATCCAGTACAACACCACACCACCCTCAGTCATTTTAAAACATATGTTAGATGTGTATTTTCTGGCACTCATATAGCCCTTCCAAGTAAATAAAGAGGAGTCACTGAAATACAAGCATAAAGTGACTTCTAGTCACGAAACTGTTATCCTAATAGTTGATGAATCAACTGTTTCTAATGTGTTGGTTTTCTGTTGTTACATTCATCTAAAACCAAAAAAGAAAAAGAAGAAATTAAATGGAGAGCACAAAACCCACCAACTAAATAGACTAAAATACACAGCTCAGTGAGAGAACCCATGTACATACATACTGAATCCTCCCAGAGCATATCCCATCTCCTGTGAAAACCCTGAGATACAAGTTGGTGAAAGGAATAATGCACCAAATATTAATGTTTTTCATGCTTTTTTTCTTTCTTTTTGCTTTTATATATGGACACTCATTTCCAATTTATTTCCATCACTATGATAAAATACACTCCTTACACTGCATACCCAGTGAGGTACCAAGGTTGAAAAACAGAAATAAACAAGGAATGGATTTATTTGAGCTTATGCAAATCCTAATTGTTTCTCCAGCTCTGAAAACAGGTAGTAGAGGAGCTCGTTATAGAACATCAGCTGTCTACAAATTGCCATAGTAATTATGAAACCATGTAAAAGTATCAGATTTTAGATACTTGTTGTGGAAATCTGTTTTGTGTAATAATACTTGTTATCTCCGAATACCTAATTCCTACCCCAAACTATGACTTACTGAAGTAATTGTATAAACATGCTGCAGCCCAACTATTTCAGAACTACAGTTTATTTGGCCTCATTCTACCTCATATGAAAAAGCAAAGATGAGAAGCAACATCATCTAGTATTGCCAACAAAATTGATAGGTTCAGAAACATTAACGCAGCCTCACAGCTGTAGCTTCGGAAGGCTGAAGTCTCTCTAGAGACAAGAGCACCACCTAGAGACCAACCAAGGCATCCTCCCGTCGTTTTTGCCCCAAGAAAGACCCTGCAGTTGCCACATCAAAACCTAAAATAGTTAAGCTGTTACAAACTGATGCATCGCAACAGTGCAGGAGTTTCACTGAACTTTTATCAGCTAACAGTCTGGCTGCGTTATCTCAACAAAACAGCTCTAATATCCCAGTAGAAAAGATTTACTGCATTATTACTAAATTATGAGTTTCTGTTCCTGTCAATAAAAGACAAAGTAAGATCAAACTCACGTTGACTACAAAACCCTCCTTCAAAGCCTCGGTGGTCACTAGGCAACCAGCTAACCATCAAAACTAGGGAAACTGGCTGCCATCCCAAATAATTTAGTAGTACTACCCAACAGTATGGAGGACATCCTGCTGCTCTGGAGCTGTGCAGAAAGACATCAGCAGGTTTTATTTTCACACAACACTACAACCAAAATTCCACGGTTTAACAGCAAAAAAAACCTTCAGGACCAGGATTGTCTTGTACTCATAAGCATGTCAAAATACTTTTGCAAATATACAACTGTTAAATCTTGGTCAATGCCATTTACTTGTTGTTCAAACTGTATTGCCTTACAATAGCCCTGAAGAATTCCAAATAGCAGACCATGACCCTGCTGAGTGAGAACTGCAGAAAAGCAAAATAAAGGGGGAGTTGCTGCCTTGAATGCATGTTATAACCCAAAGCCATATGCATAAGACCGCAAGCACTTGAACAGTATTGCTAGAGGAATACAAAGGAAAAAACTCTCCTGGCCAAATAGACCTGGTACACTGACACGATCTAAGTGCAATTGTTGCCAACTCCTTGCCCATAATTTTGAATAAGACACAGAAGGCAACATCGCAGCATTTTTTCCAACGTGTGAGTAAGGAATTTAATTTAGTGCTCAGTTTAGAAAAGCAATATGACTTAACAAGTATGCAAAGACATCTAACAATATTGCAGACTCGTGGCTTGTACTCAAAGCTATTCAAGCTGAGAAACTGGAATTTCAATAGTGGACGATGTGGATGAAAATGACAAGTTTGAGAAACCATCTTTGCTGCAGCAGTCCAGATAGAAATGAGCAGGAAGGCATCAATCTGTCAGAGGCAGAGACATGGATTTATAAAATGACGGAGTCCTGACACAGTATCAATTATGTGGATTGACAGGTTAGGGCATATCATAGAGATATCACGCAGAAAGAATATGAAAGACCTACAGACAGTCCAAAGGTGAAACACTACTGAAGTTCCTTTCAGTAAGGTCTATATTGAATATAGTAGCAAACTTCCTCTCAGCTTGAAAGTAGCTGTTCTTTGCTTCTACAAGCTGTGGGATCATTCAGGAATTCACAGTTTTGATATAGTACCGTGTTAGACTCTCAACTGAATTGAAACAAACTCCTTATTAAACAACTAGTTAACTTTTCACTCTTTGTCAAAGACAAACGTACTACTGAAGTACTAAAAATGCACTGGATGTGAGAAGCCGCTGGAGAATACGTGGAGTTTACTATTCTGAGTATGGAAACACCTATTTTCCAGATTCTTTTCATAGGAACTAGCAATGAGCTTATGATAAAGTTATGCAATCAACACTAAACACATGAAAGTAACAACATGGCTAAGAGCACGAGTGTCTAACAGGAAGCTCGAGACTGAAAAGCAGTGCCAGGAACTATTAGTTAGATGGATAAAGGAGTGCCATTCTTTTGTAAGGCAGACAAATCCAATGACTACATTTACTATTAAAGGCACAAAAAACATCACATTCCAAACATACTAAATTAAATTTCCCCTCAAAACACCCCATTTACACTGGGAATTGTCCTTACTTACTGGTAGAAAAAGCCACGTTTCTACTCTTAGAGAAACAGCTTAACAGGTTTTCCTTAAGACAGACTCACACTAACACATTTTTCTGTTGATGGATTTTTCTCACTTATTTAATCCACCAAGGACTAGTAGGTAGTTGTAGGAAGTACCTGTGCCAGCTTTCAAGTTGCGATTATCACAATTGTGACTGTTTGCTTTCACCAGCCAAGGCACCAAACTGAAAATATACTGACTCTGGAGTACAGTGCAGCAGGTTCCTGACAAACACTGTAAGATAAGCATGCACTTATTTTGATGATGAATTCACAGAAGATGATGGAATTTAGTTTTTAATACAATGCCACAGACACGATCTTTCTTCTGACATAGTTGGAAACAAATTGCTAGCAATTTAGTAATTCAGAAACAGCAGCAATGCTGTTTCAGAATCAATGGATACCATTTCCAGCTAACTGTGAGAGTTTTCCTTTATCACTTGTCCCAGTATTAAGAAACTCTCTATTTTAGATACTAGATTTAAACCAGACTTTTAGGTAATCATGCTTCACATGAATACTTCCTCTATTCTCTCCAAACCCTCATTGGTATATTCCAGAAACTATTAGACATCTTCAGTTACAAAATAGTGTTTTGTTCGCAGCATTTCTGAGTTAGGTTTGCAAAAAGCAGGTGCATCTCTGAAAACAAATGAAGTGAAAATGGGATAACCCTGTTCACATTATTCCCCAACAGAAAGACACTCCCAAGCAGCACCTCCTCTAGAAGTCATTCAAAAGCTGTTGTAGCCAGTTCAAACTATTAGAGGTTGTGCTTTGTTTTGAGCATTTTGGTGAAAACACTTCGGAGCTTTAGGTCCTATCTTGTATATTTGGTTACTACTTAAACTCTAGTCACACAAACACCTAACAACTGGACTCAGAGCTTTTTCCATAGAGAAAGTTGTTTACATGTACTTAAAAGCAAGGAAAGGTAGTGACTATGCAATGGTTTAACTCAACTAAAACTATTTCACCACTCTGCTAAGCTCCTGTCAGGGAATTTAATTGTTTGATATGCTGTATGCTCACAGTCCCTTTGACATAAGGCCATTTGAGTCCTTTCATTTGGTATGGATGCTGCTAACACCTGACTATGACTGTTTTCACTGTGACAAATACAGCTCTGCTTGCCCAGATCCAATTCCTCAATTTCTTATAATGTCTTAATCACTCTCTCAGAGTTCACACTATGTCATGAAAATGCTGCATTACAATAGACTCTACTCTTGTAAAGAGAAACACTGGAAATAAGAAGCCTTTTTTTTTGTGACAACATTAATAAAATAACTTAAGTATTTGTGAAAGCATTATGCTTTCCCCACGAGGCAACATTATTCACATCTGTCAAGTACTCTCCTTATTCAAAGTGCCTTGTACCTGCTTTACTGCAAAGGGAGCATTGTTCAAGCTGTTGTTAGCTGAATACAGCTTCGTTCATGATTTGAAATTAACTCCCTTGCAAAGCATTTCCAGACAAACAACTCAAGGACATCTCAAGTTTCAGAAAAATAAGTTCTAAGAATTAACAGTACACTAAAGTACTTTAAAAAACCTAAACAAACAAGGAAAAAAAAAAAAAAAAAAAAAAAAAGGTAAAAAAACTTCTTCAGTTTTACTTCTAGCTGGATTAAAAAAAAAAATCTAACTGTGGTTGTATCACAACCACCAACGCAATAGAAATGCATAAAAATTCATTTCCAAATCAACTGAATGACCTTTTGAGGAAGCTTTCCTTGCTCAGCATTGAGATAATCCAATTGGCAACATGAAATGCCTTCTGCGGGGAGAGCCTCAGCAGTAAGTGAAGATACTGGCCGAGTAGTTTTATTGTGAGGACAATCTCATGCACATTTTGATCAATTAAGTTTTCCTATACATGGTGTTAGAGCTATGAATGTACGTATAACCTCCATAAAAGACATGATAGAAACATTTAAGTACTACTACATAATTTGGAACAATGTGAGCATCACTAAAAAACTCCATTTTTATACTTAGAACACTTCACAAAGCCATTATGTACCAAGACACAGTGTGCCATAGGAATAAAGGACAATGAAGTCACGAGCTTCAAGTAACAAAGAACTACATTTTGAATGGCATTATCAGAAGAAGAAAATAGTAGCCATGTGTGAAGCATATACAGACAGGAACAATGCAATTAATGTACCAGAACACACAGGCTCATGCCATCAAAGATGGAAAAAATAAATAGCCAGCTAAAACTTTCTTCAAATTAAGAGAGCTTTTTTTCCTGTTTGCTTAGATCAGAGAGCAAGAAAAAAGAAACCATCTACATTATTTCTTCAAGTGTGAAAACAATTATTGTGAAAAGCATTCAACACTCAAAGAAAACAAGCAGATCAAATAGAATCCTGGCTTATTTTCAAGTGAAGCATTCTCACTGGGTGGGGTTTGTCTTATCTTGTTTACTTAGTTTTGAGGAACTACATTTAAGAGCTTCTTTGGAAAGCAGTTTAGACTTCATGCAGGACTTTGTGCCCCTTAACCTTGGAATTAATTTTTATCTTACCTTTTGAGGACTATGTCTAATATTTTTAATGAATAAACAGTAAAATGGGGTCAAGCTCTGAAAGTAACAGAAAGTACATGTTTTGATCGCGGCTGACACCTGAATGCTTTTCTAATTAACCTGCTGACATGAAGCGTATTTGCAAACTACGAGTCAGGTAGTGGGACTTCTGAGCTTTAAAACACAACACTGGCTGAAACGATTATTAAAACTGAGCATCACAGAAGAGCAGCCTAACTGTAGTTATAGAATAAATGCTTATCCAAACAGAATAACATTTTCCAAACACCCTTAGGAAGGATACAAAGCAAGGGAGCAAATGGACAAAGGCAGGGAATCAAAGCCAACTAACATTTGTGTGGGTTTATGTATCATGAAAAAGATAAGAGCAGCACTTTTTCCAATAGCCCTTTTTTGGGACTCAGCCATTGTGCATGCAGAAAGTTACTGCAGTAACCACAGAAGGTAGAAGACAACTGCTAGTGTTGAAAGGCCTTTTCATTTTAGCTAAATACTTTTTAACCCATATTCTTTTCCATATGATTATCCAACCTCTACTGGGGATTTCTCCATGTCGTTAAGTGGAAACATGAGACTGGATAAACTAAATTGTACTTACTTTTTTATATCTTTACCTTCAGACATGCAGACAGCTTTTCCATCACCACTAACAATCCATATATCTGGGGCAACTATAAATATTCTCTGAAGGAAATATTCTTTGAACATCTCACTATAAGAATACACAGTGCATCACATCTGTTTAGCACTGTATTACTAACACAAAGCATAAATGTAACATATTGAAGTACTTCACTACATTAAATGAAGTCTGCATTCCCACTGTATATTGCCAGCAGGGAGACACTACTAGCTGTCGCAATAAAAAATAAAGTGTATTTTCAAACAGTATAAATATAAAGAATTAGAAGTGCAAATGTATATGAAAGTAAAATGAGGTTGAATCCTCCACCATTCTGACACAATGGGAGAATTGATTAGCTCAGATTAACCCACGCTTGTGTTTCCTGGAAACACTGTGACATTGCAATTACAAATAGGAATTGGTAAGTTAACTTACAGCGTCCTTTAAATGAACAAAGCACAACACCCTCGAACACTCCTTATCTCTTTCAGTAGAAAAAAAGCCCAAAACTCACTGGGACAACAGGCAACTTTTCATTTAAGTTGGTAGGGAGCATTGAAAATTAATACCAGATCTAGTGTCTGAGCAAAATCCCACTGTATAATGTTGGATTTCCCATCTCTGCTTTACTTGACAAGGATATTTACCTGCAAACCTCAGCTTCCACCATATGAAAACAGATTAAACTGTGATGATGTTTCTGTAACCATCTTCCTAACGTAACAGGTAACTAAGAAGAAATAACACTGCCTCTAGTTCTGTAAAATTAATTATGCTAGTGACAGGCTTTTAAGAACAACAAAAACCTCAGAAGTACAATGAATTGAACATGTTTTCCAAAAAATCTTGCAAAGTAGTTTTAATGAATCTTTTGTGGTTCAGTAATCTATTGTATTAGGTCATTCTCCTGATGAAGCCACGTTCAAATCTCATTATATCATTCAGAAGGCACTACTGTCAGTGAGGTTCTTGTAATTAACAAGCAATTTGTTGGAATTTCCCTTCCTTGTGGCTTGCCATGTTTTAACAATAAGATATGTGACAAATTTTCTGCACCTAAGTAGAACATAACATATCATACAGAACGGCCCTTGAATTCAGCAGCTCAGATGCACTTCATGCTTTGAGCAGAAACATCTTTCTAGGAAATCCTTCCTCCACTGTCATCTCTGCTTTTCAGCACAAAGAAAAAATGTTAATGGCAAATGCTCTGAAGAAAGCATACCAGGTGGTCCCTACAGCTGTGCATAAATGATATAAAATATACCAGTTGATAATGGGGGATTCAGTAAAACCCAGTCAAAATAACCAGCCTCATTGTGAGTCAGTCCCTTGTTTGTAAACAGCAAAAATCTGAAGTAAACATGCAAGTGGAAAAAAAAAAAGCAAGACATATCGCCACCATTTCGGCATAGAGAGAGAAAGTAGAAGGCTCTTTCACAATAAGGGTTACAGTCTCGGTGCCCCTCCGTGTACAGGCAGTATTTGTCCTGTTACAATCAGGTAAGAAGAAAAAAAAACTGGAAAAAAAAATGGCACTGTATGACTTCACAGTGGGAACATATCGCTTAACAGTGTGGCAGAAATTGATCATCGCAGATGACCATCTGACAGACATGGATATCATGACAGTTTTATTGATTTTAACTAGGAGCAGGGCTCCTCAAGCTCTAAGTACTAAACTGGGTTAGGAGAGCAGCAGATTTCTTGAGCATTTGCTGAGCAAAATACACTCAGTTTGTAATCTATGAGTTTTTTGACAGCACAAAGGCAGCCTGGAAAATTTGATATCAAATAAATCTGTTGAAGATGGCTAAAGCCACAGTAATTCAGAAATTCTCTGTTCTCAGAACAGCTGGAGCCTTGAAGAGCTTTCAGAAGCATCAGATATGCCTGTGGTGCTACCAAGTAACAATCTGCTCATGAGAACTGCTGGAAATGGGTTCAGTGAACTTGTTTCCTATCAGATATAAGCTGCGTAATCGCAGCTCCATGCAGGTGACAAAACACATCAATAGTACACTAAATGGTAAAAAATCCATTTTATAAAGGCTCTGTATTCTACTAAACAGACTAAGATACTTTAAAAGCATTTGAAGCATAGATTGTGATATATCCCAAAGCAAAGACCACAAATGTAGAATTGAGTGCCAAAACTCTAATGTGACTCCTACTGAAATGACCTCTACTAAAGCAGGTTCCCTACAGCAGGATGCACAGGAAAGCATCCAGGTGGATTCTGATTAACTCTGTAAGAGACTCCAGAACCTCTCCAGGCCATCCACTCCTGCACTCTGTAATGTTCACAGTCAAGTTCTTCCTTGAATTAGTATGGAACTCCCCACATTCCTGTCTGTGACACCCTAATACCACGTCCACGACAATGTTGCTTCTCATTGAAGAAGCATTCTAGGAAGGCTACTTGCTCTATCTCACACCACTTTTCAAAGTAATTACAACATTGTTTATGAGGTGTCTATCCTATAAGCACTGAAACCATTAAGAAGCCATAACTGCTTCTAGAGTAGTATTCCTGAGCTTCTATTACCATCGCACTGAAGTGCATAACAGCTCCAGAACCTTGGAAAAAGTCAGTGGCACTGAAATCTTAAATCACTCCACCCTTAATCACTATCCGTTTCTGTATTAAGTATATCTTTGACAAAAAGGTAGGCAAGATACTTCCATGCGAAGCACACTATCCTAGTCCTAACCATCTGAGCAGCAAGGTTTACTTTAAGGGACTTAGAAGGTAGCAAAACACATTCCAGTTCATAGAATTGATTTGATCATTAATGTAAATACTGATCACTAATCTAAGTACAAAGTTCTCCAATTATCCAATTCAAATACACATATTAAAACCTAAGACAGCACATTTTAAGTACTCATATGTTGCATGGGCTGTTAATGACCAAACCACCTTTCAGAACACCCACCAGAGAGGTTCCTGGCTTTCTCCACACACAGTTCAGCACAGAGCTCAACTGCCTCTAAAGTTGAACACTGCACTGTAACTGTGATGAATGAGTGTACAACAATTGTTTGATGGGGATGTTCAATCTCATCACATGCATCCACCCCGTTGCCAAACTGCCACAGTTCAGCACTACTGCAACTCCTATTGCTTTATTATATCTTACTATCATTTCACAAATGTGCTCAATACCCAAAATCTGTTCAATGATAGTTTCTTGGGGATTTAACTGCAACTACAAAAAGCAGTAAATTCATCTGCTCCCTTCAAGTGCAGTCCTACATACTCATGCTAGGGACAGAACACAAGTAGCTCTGTCGCTCACCAGGCAAAGTGATTAGGCGTCCACCCAACAAACCATTCTTCATGACACGTACACATGGGAGATGCTTCATTTCTTGTTTATCATGTTAATATGATATCACAATAACAGCATAGGGACATACACACAATCCACCAAACGTTTTAAGTCACCTTCCAGAAGTGTTATCCCTGCTTGTTCAGTTTCAAGTGTCACAAAGTAGTTCTTGTAGATACACCAGATGCAGTTAAGTTTGGAGCTTATTACAAAGAAACATTTGTAACACTTGAAAAACATCCACTAAAAGAGGGAAATACCACCAGGAAGTAGTCAACGTGAGAGGCAACTTGCCCAGTATAAACCTAATAGATTTTCCAAGTTCAAAAACACCATAGGCCAAAAACTAGCCTGGAAATGAGGTAAACAAACTCTTACTAACAGCAAGAACAGAAAATTAGCGGCTGTGCACCTGCCTCTGAAGCCTTGTTAGGTGTAAGACTTGTGAAAATTCACAGCAGCCATCCAATTTATAGAACAAAACATAAGTCAAAAATAATATAAGCTTTAAATAATGAAATGGAGGCAGTCAAGTGATACACTACAAGTCAAGAAAAGTACCTACCTTTTGTTTTAGTCTTTTTTTTCCCCCCCAACAGTATTGCATGGAAGACAACATTCAACTGTTTAAAGAAAAGTATTTTGATCATAGGAAAAATCTTGAAAAATACTGGGGATTTTGGTTGTGCTTTTCTTTTTTTATCATTTGTGTTGTTTGTGATAATAGCTGGTATTTATTAGCAATTACCTCTTCCTCCTGTTTTCCATATACATTTCCTCAGAAAAGCAACAGAAAACAAAACCCAAAGCAACCTCGCATGTGTTCAGCCTCAATTTCTATTTGTTGTTTTGGGAAATGGCTTTATAATTACTCCATTAAAAGTTATTTAAAAATCTAAATGCATCTTTCAAATTTAATACAGTAATAAGCCCAGTAAATCACAATTATGCCAGACAGATTTTAAATGGGGAAAAAAGCTTTGAAATTATGTGCCAAGAAATAGCATTCAAAGTAAGGCATATGAACAGCAAAATCAATTGTAATGATAAAGGAGTAATCAAAGCCTTAGTAAAAACAGTGGATTAAGATAGGAAGACTATTTTTTGTTACAGTTTTAATTATTTGTAATAATTTCAGACACACCAACCAATGACATCTCTATCACACAAGAAAAGTCTTCCCTAATAAACGGATCCAACCACCTGCAGTTCAAGTGGCAAAGCATAAGAATTTGTTTAAAATGTCTGCATATGTGCATCTTGAATATACTGTAACATCTTCCTATTCCTTACTATTTTAAATGAATGCAAAACCACTATGAAGCAGTCTGTTTTCCTAAGACAAATTAACATAACAAAACGATTGAACCTCAGCTTTTAATGGAAAGGTCAATGTAAAGCACTTGACATTTCATTGTAGTTTTAATTATTCTAAATGTAGATAATTTCCAAGACTATTGGTTTTTACTGTGTTGAAACTACTAGAGGGCTGAAACATGTATCAAACTAACAGGTCCAAATCTGTTGATAGTCCTGACTTCAAAAGTTACAAAGTCCTCTCCAACTTCCAGCACTCCTACAGCATCAAAAGAGAGAGTGAAATGCATCCTAGCTAAAAGAAAACACGCTTTTATTTACCTTCTATGAATTAGGTTGAAAGTACATTTAATTGCCTATAAATGAAATAGCTTTCTGCCATGAACAATGTGTTCAGAGAGTTGCTTTCCAAATCAGAACATGCTAATAACCTTTGACAGACTGCTAAACAAGTCATTCAGTCAGCATACAGGACTATTGCCTGTCATGTGAGTCAACCCAATATCATCACAAGTAACTTATCCATGCCTCTAACTACAGCTGACAGTGCCAGCTAGGTGTACTTTCTCTGTACAGTATGGAAATGTTATAACCTCATCTCATAGGAAAGAATACTAGCCATGTTATGACACATGATTTGTACAGCAAGAGGAACACTGAGGCTAGAATCCTAACCATCCCTATTAGTGTTTTTTAGTAGCTGTGGATGAAGTAATACCTCCAAGAAAATAAGATGTATAGGCTTTGAAATCAAACTGCTTTCACACAGCTGTTCTGAAACTTACACCTACCTGCTGATCACAGATCACATGAGGCAATTTGTCATTCAGAAGGGGGCATAGGAATGAGACCCTATGACAGAAAGGTCTTCTGCTTAAATAACCTTCAGCACTGAGTTCATTTGCGCTGTTAAATTGCCACGATTTTTTCTCTTTCCAACTGTCCGCTATGAAAACAGTTTTCAATTACCTTAGACAACAAAAGAAAAAGCCCCTGGTATAAAGGCCTTACATAGGAGCATAAATGCTCTATCAATAGAAGAAAAAATAATTCAATGAAACTGTTGAGGAGAGAGGGCATAAGAAGACCGCACTGGGTTTGGAACCTTCTTTGCATGCTTACTTTCTGTATCAGCACAGACTATTAAGAACTGCCCTGACACATGCCCTGGGCTATGCATGCAAAAAGATCACGTATGAAGTGATGCACAGGTATGACACGATAAAAACATCGCTATACTGCTTCTTTAACTACTGTATTCCTACCAAGTCAGAAGTTTCCCATATCTCACTGCACCAACTCTTCTAGAATTACAGCTACCCACTGTTTTACTACCACACAGGGGACCTCCATACCATTACCCTAAACAGAGGCCCAATGTCTGCAACCAAATTCTGTCTATAGAATGATTTTTAATGGACTTGGTGGACAAAAATGATTGCAGCAGTACTGGATGTTGCATTCTATTTCTATTGCACCACATTCCCTAGCTAAATTTAGACATGACTCAGACTGCACATATATAGAAGCCAATATACAACCTCTAGCCAAGCTGAAATACATACTCACAGCAGATAAATACCAGAGCTCCGGTTAGCTCCATCAGAGCACTCAGAGCCTGACCTTGGATGTCTCCAAGGGCCAGTCTTCCACCACCACCTGTCTGGGCAACCTCTTCCAGTGCCTCACCACCTATACCATACTGTAAAAAGCACTTGCCTTGTATCCAATCTAAATCTTCCTGAAATTTTTCACCTCAGAAAATAGAAAAATACATTAATAACTAGAAAACTCAGTCATTCCAAAAGCATGCAGAAAGCTGTCTCTTACTTATAGAGATAGGCGGCACACCGCATCTATCTTTCTCTACCATAAGCATAGTAGAAAGCCAACTCTGAACCACAACCACAGAGATAAGAGGCTGTAAGAAACAAATACTGTGGAGTTGGAACAAAATGCTAAGACAATCAGAATCATCACCGAAGTCAAGTCAAAAGAGTGCCAATGCCAGTTTAATGATGATGACAGCTACTATTAAATAATTAATCATTGCATAAACCTTCAGAGTCCTGCAATGGTTCACAAAGGAGATTAACAAAACCAAAGAATTAAGATATTAAGTGGTGGGCCTCTGATTTTCTAGATTTTCCAGAAAGGTTCATAAGTAAATTTTTGTTCAAGGCATCAAAAAACAGCTTAAGTCACAAGGAAAACCTGACAGAACATCTCCTTTACAAAGGCAGGTAGTCGTATACGGCAAATGGAGTCTCATTCTGGGCATAACACTGTAATCTTACAAACTGCTGGATGCATAAACTCTTCTCAAGAGTGCAGCTTCCCGATCTTCCCCTCCACATCCCTCCCTGCAACCTTTACAGTTTGTCAGCATCAGTAATGTATGATTAGTCAGATACTGAGGGAGTCAAGAAGAAAAGGCTCAACATCAAAACATAGTTTTTTTAAACTCAATTAGTCTCTCCTCCTTTCAGCTCAAGACCAAATGAAGATGAGAAAAAGACAGTTAATATGCAAAAGGGTACTTAGAAAAAACATACAGAGAGCAAACAGACTGGACTCTGTTACCACAACTTGAAGTATGTTCCCACTTCAGACAGGCTTAAGTGGGGTAAAAAGGGAAGCAGTCACCATAATTGAAAAACAAAGACACATTCTGACATACCCAACCTGGTGTAGGACAACTTGAAATAACAGCTTAAAACTACCACAAATGAAGTACAAAAGCACCAACCACAAGAAACAAAGACCAAACCTGACACAACGCCCGTTTCCTTCTAAGCCTTATCTGGACTGAACTGCACTTGAACTCTTAATCAAAATTAATTCATAGTCCTTGTGAGCTTAATATACTGAAATGACTGATGATTACTGAGAGGGCATCTAATCCAGGTTTATAAATATCTGAGGTGTGGGAGTCATAGTGGCAAGGCCAGTCTCTTTTCAGTGGTATGAGGAGAAAGGACAAGGGGAAATGGACATAAGCTGGAGCATAGGAAGTTCCGCACAAATGTGCGCAAGAACTTTACAGTGAGGGTGACGGAGCACTGGAACAGGCTGCCCAGGGGGGTTGTGGAATCTCCTCTGGAGATATTCAAGTCCCACTCGGATGCCTACCTGTGCGACCTGGTGTAGGGAACCTGCTTTGGCAGGGGGGTTGGACTCCATGATCTCTAGAGGTCCCTTCCAACCCCTACAATTCTGTGATAACTTACGACTCCATAATTTTGGATATCAAGCATTCTATTTCTTTTAATGAGTCACAGTGCTATTTTGAAGTTATTTCTGTGTTTTCCTACTTCTGGTATTTTTTTCCTGCAGGCTACAAAACACTGAACGTTCCAGCACCAGATAATGACAGCAGTAATCGACTATCAGTCTGTACACACTTGAGGGCAGAGATGGATAAATATTTTCTGTGTGAGTAAAAAATTACACAACATTTTAGCACCATTATGCAAGAGCCAGTAAAGAAATCTCAACCTTAAATTACTTAAATTTAGTTGCCCTCATCTCCAGTACTACCCAATGTTCCGTATATTCTCCGATTTCCCCAACCTATGCGGTAAGAGGACAAAGCTCACAGACACCTTGCCAAGGAAGACTGGGGGAAAACCGATCCAAGTCCAAGATAGATTTTTCAGTGCTATGAAGAAGCTGATACAGGAAAAGCCAGCACACAGGTGAAGGTAATGACAGTTATTGAAGCTTATCTGACTTAGAAATAAATGGGTTTTGAAATAATACTCTCACATAAGGAAGAAAATTCGACACTGTGTTTCCAGTTTTGATTCTATATCCCAAAGCGTTCATTAATCAACTGAATATTACTACCCACTTTCAAAACAATGGTAACTAATTAATTGGTACTCAGTTGGTACTGAGTTGGTACTCAGCCAGCAGGGAAATGAACATGGTGAAATGCAATCTTTCAAATTAACGGGCTCTCTCTATAAACAATAAAACCATTCTTTAAACAGAACCACTGTTTTATTACTAGTGGGATCTTAGGTTCATTATGTTTTCATAATGCTCTCAAATACGTATTAATTCTGCAGAATGGCTACAACCTATTTCCAAGAGATGCAGTGAGTTGATTATTCATTCTTCATTTCAGCAACTGTTTCCATTACAGATATTTGTATTTCACATACATATCAGATATAACAGCATGCATTGCCAGTACACAACAATGCATCGCCTTTGGTTTGGTAAATATACAAACAAGTAAAGGACTATTAAAACCCTCCTAAATATGGCATTTAAACTCTTTAGAAAAGTTTCATTCTGAAATTGTCACAGAGCTTCCCTGTCCCCACTTACTCTGATGGGCCATGCAGAGCATTATTAACACTTAACAACAACAGCAGACGACTGATCTGCTAGCATGACAACAAACACAGTTAAGCCAGTTTTAAAACAAACTTTCAGATCTTGAAGCTGGAAAATGATAATGGGCAAAAAGTTTTGCTGCTCTTCCCAACCCTGTTCTCAGTTTAGGAAGCCAGTAGAAAAACAGCTGTAAAAGAACTTTCAGAAGCCAGCCAGCACCTGACGTCCTACATTGGAAAAGCAGAAACTACTGCACCTGCAACTCAGCTGAAACACAATTCCTAGACTGTCTCATCAAACCAAGGACAAAGACTAGAAGAACAGGAACCCTAATTAGGCCCTTCTCTTCCTCTATTTTTCTCTTCATCTTTAGAAAACTATATTGACAGATATACAATGCATTGCAATAATTATGTTTATGTTTGCAAGGAAAAGTGAGCCATCAAGGTAAGTGTACACAGGACACTTCTAGACATGCCCTGAAGATCCACTTAAAAGGCTTCAAACATGATGTTTAAGGGGGGGATTTAATAGACAGCAATGCAAGGATTTAAACAGAAAATATCTAAACGGAACTGAGGTTATTTGTCCTTGGCAAAGTTACTTTTGATGCCACCACTTAGATGATTATATGAATAACTAAGAAATTAGCAACAAACCACCAAGTAGCAGCATTCCAGAGACAAGATTAGGCATAAAGTACAATAAAAACAACTCAGCAGCTAAAGCTGGGGCAGAGGAAGCAAGCTGGGAATCAAGACAGACAACATATTTGACTTGATCCATCCACTCACACCAACAGCCAGCCCACAGCCATACCATAAACTGCATCTAGTCAAACAAACATGAAGCTGAACATGCTAGGCATGAACTGAAAAAGAACAGATAGCTGGGAAAGGATCACACATGGCCCGTCTTTTCCCTGAACTTTTTGTATCATATCACATTCTCCATACAAATCTGTCTTCCTGTTGCTCATGCTTTGCTGCTCCCTGTGCTAAGGAATGCTCCAGGCATTCCCTGTTACCTTCTTTTCTGGAGCTGAACTGACTTAGTTCTTTGTGTGCGGTGTCTGAGGTAAGCAAACAGATACCTTTAACTAAGAGTATTTCTTCTGTACTATCTGCTTGTAATCTGTTTGTTGTTTTACCACATCAGTTACACAGAAGGGTTAACAAAGAAATGCAATCCCTTGAAAACAATGAACCAAGGAACTAGGGCTGACAGTGCAACTTGTATTCATTGACTGCAAATGATTCAGCAGGGATTTGGGTTTGTTTTTGTTTTTTAATACATTGCATACACCATTTCAACTGATGATTTCTAAATAACCGCTACTAAAGAAACATTAGTTGCTGTGTCTGTATGAGAAGGATCTGCTAATCCTTCAGCTAATCCTCATCAGCTCTTGAAAATAGTTTAATGGATTGATAAACAATAATGAATGTTTATTTTAATAAAGACACCAAAAGCAGCTTACCAATATCAAGCACTCCATACACTGACAGCAGGGTATAATAAAATATATAGAAAAACACATTCCTTTGGAGCTGAATGTCAAACAGACACATTCTTTGTGACCCAGACTTGCACTGACGTGAACCAGAAATATTTATAACTGAGTAATGACGTCAGAAACTTTTTTTGCCTCTATGGTCATAGTACATGTTTTCTTTATCACATATTACAATTAATATTACTCTTATGTCTTTAGGACTACCATCATTTTGCTACCACAATTAAAGCACACCAGAAAAGGTACACATTAATTAAGCAAAATGATTTTTTTTTTAAAAAAAAAGAAAAAAAAACAAACAAGATTCACTGAAAGCTTTTCATTACTTTAAAAAAAAAAAACAAAACAAACAAACAAAAAAACAAAACAATACATGAAGGAAAATGTGCTTCTCTCTCTTCCCCTTTTTTACCCAGTTATTCCATGGGCATGGATGTAGGTAAAACATGTGATCACAAGGTTTATGAGATTTCCTACCTCATATAAAGTACTCAGCCCCAGTTCTTCCCTAAAAAATCGTTCTGCTCAATGCAAAATGCACCAAGGTCAGAGAGATGTCACTTGAACCAAAATAAATAAATCATTTTACTTATTAAGTTCCTTGTTCCAGGAGACAAAAATCTTACATTATCTAGCATGTTCTTTGTTCAGTTTACCAAGAGGCCTTCCAAGTTGTCAGTCATAGTACAACACATTTGCAATACTGCACTCTAGAGACATTAAAGGAGGTAAATTGTTCAATATTTTATCAGCTGCTCTTGACGCGAGGCATTGCAGCATCTTCAGTCTTTTTATTACTCCCTTTCATTTGTTGTTGAGAAGCTTTTATCAGTTTTCAGACTGGGAGAGCTGTACTGCTAAGTCTCTCTCCGCCATCACTGATGAGATTAAGTTAACTAAACATGATTACCTACTTGTCTTGAAGACCATCTTAAATGAAATCAGAAGGAGTGCCTGAAATGTGAAAAACTGAACTGTCAAAGATACAAATAGACCAAGACCTAAATGGTTATTTGGTTAGTGCTGGTAGTGACAAGACAAACTCCTCATGCATACGGTGAGCTTTAGAAGCACGGTCCCAAAATTAATGAGCTGGCAGGGGACCAGCAAACTGCTGGAATATTCTCTTTAAGCTTCAGTCTCAGCAGAGGAGTGCACTGGGGAGTAACTGCTGTGCTGCATCCACCAACATTAATAAGTACAACAGGCTACACATGCCTACAGACTGTAACAATAGATATGAATTTCCTATTTTAGGAGATCAAGGGCTGCCTCTGCTCCCTGTGAGCTACAAACTTGCAGAAAGAAGCTCAGTAGGTCATTTTCAAGGTCAGAGCCGTTGCTAATCAGATCAAGTATTCAATTGTTTGCAGCTACCCGAGTTAAAAGCAGTAGTATGCAATGTGAAGATTCAAACCGAGCATCACTGAAGCACAGCCTCTTAAAGCTATTTCACTTCAAGAAGCGATTGGTGCAACTTTAGTTAGTTGCAGTGAATACAAGATTAGATGTTTGAATACTCTAGTGTAGTGTAGCTCAACTCCACCTCTCTTGGGAGAAACAGCATGAAATCCTTATGCACAGCCAAGGAAAGGTGCAGAAGAGAAGCTAGTTTTCACTCTACCTTCTCTTGTACAAGCGCTCTCAAGCTGGAGCACCTTGACTTCAGAGATAAAGTAACATCAAAGACCATCACTGCTGACTGTATGAGCTCTGCTCCATGGTCTTCTATATTTGTAGCTCATATAGGACTTAAACTATTAGCTGAAGGACTGCAGATTGGTGTATATAGCGTTCCACAATGGTAATGGTTAGGACAAACTATGAGGACTAATGCAGAGAAGTGATAATAACAAGCAAATTTAACTAGGAAAAGTTTTGATTTTAATTTCAAAACTTCTGTGATTTGTTAGTCTTCTAAACACTCACTACAGTCAACTCCCCTATATAATAATTATTTTAGAATGTAGTTACCCAATAGATACATTCACTGTTATAACCCTATTTTGATACTGCAGTTTATCAAGAAACTCCAGCTATTTTAAAAAAAACAGTCCTCATGACAGCTCTTGTGACCAGACTGAGATACTCATTTCATGCACAGTCTTACAGATAAAGCAGAGTCAAGATCACTTTCACTGTTTGATGTGAAACAGTTGTTACATCTGGGTGTTTCTACTCTGCAACTTGCACAAACTATAGAATAGAATCTACACCTATTTCAGCCCCCTGAAACTCAGAAGAAGAAGAAAATGAGAAATTAAAAAGCAATTTTTTTCTACTGTAATGCCTGCTACATGTGGTGCCAAAAAAGAAGCAAAGAGAATGGCTTGGGTTGTAAGCGACTTTTAAAGCCCACCAAGTCCCAACCCCACGCCATGGGCTAAGTGCCCACAAAGCCCTCACAGTACCCAGAAAGTTGCATAATGCTAGAAAAACCTCAACTTAGTATTCTTACACCAAAGTAATGTGTTAAGTACTGCACTTTCTCAGTCAGATTTGCAAATTTTGTCATTCCAAGTTCAGAAGAACCAAGAAATTGCTTAGCATCATAACACCACAATACCTCTTACACATAAATACAACTAAAGAAACTTTTAGATTGAACGAAATCTGAACATATTTGTAATTGGACTTTACACTGAAGTAACCACACAGATGATTTTTTTTTTTTACTATATTAATAGTAGTTTCTAGTTAATTACTACAAATTAGCATTTCTATATGACTTAATTGATTTTTTCTTTTTAATTTTACTTTCGAAGGAAATAAACAAATGGCTTATTACTACAATTTTTTTTATTTTTTTTTTTTTGAGGTCTGATGACTGCACATCATTAAATGCCACTTAAATTACTGCACAACTAACTCAGACCCTTTAGATAATCATTTATGCCTTGAACTTACACTTCATGAATAGTAAGCCAGCAATTATGTTCAGAAAAACAGAACTTCAGGGATGTATTTTACATTCAGGGCTTTATCCTGAGAGTTTCCCTGAGGTCACACACAAAAGGAGACCAAACACCTTTTTAAGTAAAAAAGCTATAACTAAGTTGGCTCTTGATCCCATCTACAGGAATTAAGATCAACATTAAAAGGTGATATCATGGGTAGAATTACAAGTGATGTCTTTGGTCAGATATGTTGCACCAGCAGAGGCTGCCCAGAGAATTTGAGTGCCTCTCAGGATCTTTAAAGCCTCCTGGACGTGATTCTTTTTTCTGCATTCAAAGAAAGACTTAGGGATAGCCATCTCATCTGTGTTTTTACATAGTAAGAATAATTCTTTCACTATATGTTAGCTTAACTGCCCAGCCTCTATCTTTGCTGCTAGATATATATTTCCATATTCATCTTATTTTACTGCTGTGGAACCACAATTTTCTCTTCACAGACTTATGCTACTTCTCTCGAGGTGTGAATTTTAGTAAGAAGTCAGTGGAGATATGTTTAAACTCCTTGAAAACGTTAAAGAACTTGCCAAAGTTCACACTGTTCAGATAGCAAAATATTAATTAAAATTCCTTTCCAGGGGGCTTGAAGAAACACTCACACAATAGCACATTGCTTTACTTGCTACAAGTTGAGAATCAGTTTTAGCCTCAATAATTTTTAGCTAGTAATAAGTCGAGGTGACAAAGTCTACTGCTTCAAGAGCAAAGACAAAAAGAAAATGTTAAGATAAAACTACAGATGATCGAGTTCAAACTAGATAAGCTGGACTGAAAACAAGCTTAACTGCCAGATTCAAAGGGTTGAGAAGTGTGACACCAAGTCCAGCTGGAGAGTGGCCATAAGTGGTGTAGTATAGACATCAGTACAGGGGACAACATGCTTCATCACCTTCATTAATGATATTGATGATGGGAGACAGCGCAACTACAGCCAGCCTGTAGGTATGCAAGTGGAAAGAACAGTTGGTAGATCACAAGTATGTGCTGCCCAGAAGACTTAAGAAGTAGGCACATGGGAAACTTAGAGTTCAACAAACGAAGCCTTGTACCTAAGAGCAACTCCAAACACCAGCAGATGCTATCAGCCGCTGGCTGGAAAGCAGCTTAGCATAAAAAAGCTTTGTGAACATAAAACTTGAGTCAGCAACTGCCAGAAAAAAAAATTAATTATCCCTCAACTTACTATGGAACGTATCACCAGCAGGTCAAGGGCAATGGCCATTCCTCCCTGCTTAGTACTACCAAGACCCATCTGAGTCGAGTTTTGAGTTCTCCACCACCAGAGAGAAAGGTACATAGCCAAGTGAGCTCAGTGAGCAGCCACAGAATTTGAAACATCTGGAATGCAAGCAGTCTGCAATTGCTAGGAGTAATCAGTGCAAAGAAAAGGAACCTCAGGCAGAAACTTCACAGATTCCTGAAGGCTTTAAGAGGGTGGCAAAGAGCAAGTCAGACTCTTCCCAGCAGTATCCAATGTTAGGGAAGAGAAAACCAACTGGAACGCTGGAACGCTAGAAATAACATCTGAAGTGAAAAATATAGCTTTATGAACTGAAAACAGTTAAACACAAAAGCAGGTTGCTCAGATAACTATTCCTGGAGATGGTCAAAACCCAGCTGAAAACAGTCCTCAGCAACCAGTACAACCAACTTGAAACATAAGTATCCAGTGGTTCCACCCATCCTCACTCTGTCCTTAAATAATTATGTTAAAGCTTTTAGGTAAGTGGAGGAAGAGTACATATTCCCTTTATCATCAGGTTACATTAACATCACGTTTTTCCTGTCTTTGATCTAAGTCCAATAACAACCAGACAAAATGTTTGCCACATTGTCTAACATAGCAGACATTAAACTCTAGTACACAAACAACACATATTGTTCTTTTATCCCCGTAAGGCTATTCCTCTTCTGTATGCATTGTAAATAGCGTAAACATGAAAGTTTTCTACTGTTCCAAGGCACGGTATGTTCTACATAAGCACGATACACATCCTTCCTCTGTAACTTGCTTCCAGGGACATCATAGAGATATTTTTTTGTCCTAGAAACCCTGAAGTGTATTATGCTGTCAAGCTCCGTCTGCATCTCTGTCTCTTCCAGGGCCACAGAGTTTAAACTGGGTGTTACAATGTCACCAGCACGCAAGCTACTACCCACAAAAAAAAGTAGAGAGCTTATTCTGTAAACCTCAAATAACAAACCAAAAACAACAATAAGAAATGAAGTAATATACCTTCTTTCAACGAAAGCCTACTACTTGAAATTGTTGTCAACATCCATCTAACAGCACTGACTGACAAGTGTTGAGGATATAGATAGGAACCTGTTCTTCTTCATATGCTAAGGTTTTATTCTGACTTGAGGGGCTTGTCATGTTTTCCTCATCACAAACTGTAATATGTGAAAGATGGCTTTTCTTCTCTATCAGCTTTCCCTCACATTTTGCTGTCAGGTTCACAATGGATTCAGTGGCACTAATCCCAGACGATCATTTCTGATTGCTAACAGCCTACCAAGGTTTATGCAGTTTGTAATCATATTAACCATTTTCAAAAGCTTTGATGCCACTTTGTAGTTATGAATGAAAAGAAGTTGTGGGATAAGCAATAGCTGAGCTGGGCGGCTGTAGCTTTCCTTAAAAACATACTTGAGAAAATAATCCATTCCTAATCTAAATGTGCACATGAAGTTAACACCCTAATTAGATAAAGCAGTTGAGTTCTCATAATAGCACATATTGAGTACGTGCCATGCACTGATTAACATGCATGAAATACTGGCATAGCAGATCAGTTCCAGTTGCAATAACTGCTCTAACAATCTCAAATACTTCCTTTTGTCTACCCTGTCAGTTACAAAAAAAAAAAAAAAAAAAAAAAAAAATAGGGTTTCAAGCCAGCACAGATGCTGTTGGATAACTCAAGTTCAAGGCTGACTGCCTTCATCTCATCCCTATATTTCTCACTTGTTTCATGTTTATTTCCATTGTTGCTATATTACTTCACATTCCAAGTACATGAGATACTCCACAGGCAGACACAGCAGCATGGTTATAGAAGAGTATTTGTATTGCCATCACATTTTCTGAAACAGTTAACAAAATATAAACTGCTACACAATTATTTGTAAGAAAAAGCAACCTCAACACAAACTACTTGCTCAAAAGATCTTCAGTTTGACATGACTGGAAAACACAGCTTCCCTTTCTACTACAAAGTAAGCACACAAGTCTTTCAATTGAGGGAACCTACAAGTGTCACAGGAAAAAACAACTTGACAATCACTCAAGGCTGCATTTCCCTGGAGGAAACACTTCATTCAATTTATCAAAAAGGCAGTAGAGCGCTTTAATGGACAACTTAATTCAAAAGACTACAGATATTGAAGAGTAGACGACCAGAGCCAAGAACTACAATTGGGATTAAACTAAGCTTAATTTAATTCTTAATGATTACACAAGTTTAAATGTTCACTGTTCTTCCTTCTTTAATCAATAACAGGAAAATGAAAAGAAAGCTTTCTTAAATTTCCATGGTTTGCTACAGTGTTCAACTGACGCACGAACTGCAGGACAATCTCCACACATGTTGTTAATAAAGAAAGCACATTTAATTTTTAATGCCCAAATAATGCAAGTAATTGAAGGTAAGTTTGTTTCCAAGTCACAGCACAGAAAGACACCAGAAGTGACTCTGAAATTGGACAAATAAAATTTGTAGAAACAAACAATAAGACCCTGATTTTGGTGCTTGCAGAGCTTTTACCCTGCACTTGCAAATAGTTTCACATGCAATTGTTCAACAGTACTGACAACTTCAGCATCAGTAGCAGAACTCATAAAGCTACACAACGTGAACATAAGTTCTATAGAAAAAGAAACCTCAGATCATTTGTTTTAAATGTCTTTAACATCTCAACAGCCAAATAAATAAAGCATTCCATTGAACTCTATTAAGTATTGTTAAGCTCAGTGACAGAAAAAGGTGTCAGAAAACCATGCTTACTCAGATTCAAGCGTAACTTCGGTATCCATTTCCTTACATAAAAGTAAGAAAAGGAAATTGACTGTCACAGCATTTCTGGTGCAACAAAAATGGGAAAAGCAAAACAACTCACCAAAAATTATGACCATTCTGTCAAAACTATCAGCTTTAAGTAGCTCAATTATAGGCCTATATATCCTACTACTACTTTTTCTTAGTCCTGTAAGTATACATCCAAGACAAGCTTTCTTGTGGCAAACAAGCATTTTCAAGGAAAAGACAACTTCATGGAAATGAAAAAAAAAAAAAAAAAAAAAAAAAAAAAGCAAAAAGAATAAAAAACTTAAACTGTACCCTTTGATATCTACTAGGTAAAAAAATAAACCAATTGAACCTGTTCTATAGACCAAGTGAAATACAATTGATCAGCAAGTTTTATAACAATCAGTTGATCAAAGACAGCAGTGAAGGAAGCACGGTGTTTTTCATTCACTTGATACTTAACTTGTTTAAATAAACTAATTCAGCATAACAAATGGCTAAAAATTAAATCAAATCCATATGGTAGAAGATCAAGGGTAGAGCACAACATGAATTATATTATAGAGAACCATATGCTACACTTAATGTCTGTGACGACTTATTTTCAGCACAGATGATGACTATAAATTAGCACCATAGAGATAAGACAAGGCTGGCTCCTGTCTCATCCCATCCTCCTTCTGGGGAGCTGTTGAGATCGTTAAGGTCTCCTCTAAGTCTCCTCTTGCCCAGACTGAAAAAGCCTAGTTCCCCTCCCCATAAGACATGTGCTTCAGTCCCTTCACCAGCTTCATTTCCCTTCTCTGAATAGCTTCCAGGGCCTCCACAGCGTTCATGTAGCGAGGGACCCAGGAATGAACTCAAGACACAGCCTCTTCAATGCTGAGTGCAGAGGGAACATGACCTTCCAGCTCCTGTTAGCTGCACTACTTCTCATACACAGTGACTAAAAGTAATACTAGATATAATGTCAGATATGCTAAAATAGTTCCTACTTGCTTATGATTTTAGTTAATGTAATATTTTCCATGCAGACCACAACCAAACTAAGAAACAAGAACCACTTCTCCACTAAGAAGAAATCCCTTTTAGTCAACCAAGTCCTATAAGTCACTTTTGAAGTGATGTAATCACCAGAAGCTTTTACCACCGCAGTAGAGGAACAGTCTATGCTGTTTACCTTTAAGAGATTTAAGCACCAAATTTCATCCATCATGTTGTAGGTCAGATTCGTTCCCAACCTGGAAACTACTTCTCTCATCCAAGTTGTTGGTATAATTGTCTAAGTAAAGAAAAAACTGAAGGACTTAAATTAAGACACTGAATGGCCTAAATCAAATACAAGTATTGCTGAAGCATGGCAGTTAAAGAACAAATGAAGTCAACGTAAGAGTTTAGTCTTTCATGACAAATCAGTGATACCACAATGTTTTCCATCATATCACAGAAACCCTTTTCTTCTAAACAAATAACTGTATTGTTAAGACTCAAAATGAATTCTAAAGTAAACTGTAGAAAATAAAACCTAAATAAGCTCTCTAATAGAACATGGAATTTGTTTCAACTTTAAAATAGGTGTGTGTGTATGGGGGGGGGGGGAGGAGGGGAACTTAACCATAAAGCAACAGTCTCGTAGCAATAGGTCAAACAGTACTGTTAACACAACACATGAGCATCCCACACAGCTCTTACTGGCCTAGCAACCATGCTCCATGTTGTGCAAAACCAGAAGCCATGAAACAATGGAGTTTTAACCTAAATCAAGACGTCTTAATTAAGTTTTACTCTAATCTCATTTGTGTAAGCATGTTAAAAAAAAATCATTGTATATGTTATTATGGCTACAAATTATTCCAGCAAACCAGTCCAGCACAAGGGCTGCACAGCAGGACTGACTACCATTGCACTCTTCCATCTCTTGCCATACTTGCAGAGACTGGGACAAACATTTCCAACACAACTGAAAGTTCTGCTCACTTATTTGGAAAAGCCAAAAACGGGCATACATTTAAGGTAGATTTCTTACTGGTAAGACAAAATGACCACTTAGTCAAAGAGCCTCTAAAGAGACTGAAGGAAACTGTACTTAAGCAAGCAGAAACTAAAAATGGGTAAGACCAGATAATGCAAACACATAAAGGTTATCAATTTACTTGTTCTTCTTTATAAAATGTGCTATGCACAGTCTGCATTATAGTCTATTTTTGTTATCATGAGGATGAACAAAAAGTCACATTCTAAATAGCTAATTGTAATAGAATGAAAAGCAGCTTTGCCTGTAAAAGCCTTTCACAGATAATTATTCCATATTAGATCATCGCTGTTATCTCCTATATTGGAAAATTATTTTCTCCAACAGCTATAACATGGTAGCTAGCATATACTTAACAACACTCAACTCTTATCGACAATTAAGAAATACGAGGACAAAACACTTTTGTAGCCACTTCAAAAGCTCATAATTATTTGATAGTAGATAATTAAGTAATTAACTTTAACACTGTCACAAAAGCACTGCACAAACTCATTACAAAGAGAAAAGCAGTTGATGTATTTCGTGCTCTATCTTGAGCAATTAGTCCATACTTCTTGTTATGAGCATAAAGCTTTTGCCATCTTACAGCCCACAGAGAGCAATTGGCTGGCAATTATCTTCTTGCAAGATGAGAGAAAATGACACCTGGAAATCTTACTCCATATGTTTCAGATAAGGTAAATTAGTATAACATGATATGCATAGAAAGTGCATGTATATGTATAAATAAGCTAACAGAAAGATTATTTATATATTTGCGGGAAAAAAACAGGAAAATACACATAGCTGTACTGGTCAAAATGGAAAAGAAAATAACACACCTTGACATGAATAACAGAGAAAAGTATGGTCTCCAATTATAATAAAAAACTCCAGGCAGAAACTCACTTCACAAAGGCCTTTTAGAACACAACTTAGAATGTAAGGACTACATCTAGAAATATAATGGCAAAGAACACTAACCATTATCACTGTGCACAGCAGTATGATTTCATGGTAAAATACAATCACGTGCAGGCAAGACTTAATGGAGATCTCAAGCACCAACCAACTTGTGAAGTATCAGGTCTAACCAGCAAAAACTCAGATTGATGGAGTTTGAAATCTGGTTTCATGTCATGCTGGAGACGCTCTCAAGACCTCAGAGGACTTTTTCCAGCAGCTAAGTAAGCTGGACTGAAACAAAGTATTTGTGCATTGGTTGTACACACATTAGAGATACTCTATAGCATTTCATATTTTTTTATACTAGAATTCCTTTCACAGTTCTTTTTAGAGGCACTGATTTTACTGTCATTCATTAACTGTAAGCTCAGAGGGCTGAGAACAGAGATCTCAAGAATTTCAGATAGTACCTCACTACTTTATGAGCTGTGTGTTTTTAGGGCAACACTCAACTAATCCAGAAAAAAATAAATAAATAAATAAATAAAAATTAAAATCAAGCATACATTGTACTCACATGCTGTATTTATGCATTAACTTAAACTTCTTTAAAATAAAAAGAAAGCATCACTTTAATATTACGCCTACATTTCAGAAACAACTGTTAGAGAGACATTTATAACACGGCTTAAAAATCTACAAAATTTTCTATTTCTAAGCAGAAATTCTGTGCACAATTGAACACTACTGCGATTGAATGCCTAGCTGCAAAGTGGCTCACCTTCAGAGCCTGATGCACAGCCTGGTATCTCACAAACTTAAAACTACCAATACTTGAATAATGCTTGGCAACCAGGTTTCCTTAAACAAAGGAAGGAGCTTGACCACATCAGGACAACAGCACCTCTGGCAGCAGCCTCCCAGGTTAGCAGAATGAGAGGAACAGAAGTGAGGAACCAGGTTAGTGACAAACCATGCGAGAGAAACACACTACAGGCATTAGACATGTTATCTACAGTACAACCATTTGTTTCCTGGCCTCCTACATAGACTACAACATGTGAGCATAATTAACAGTTCATGAACAACACAAGGCTTTCAATGTGTTGTGTTTTGTTTGTTTGTTTTTTATTTTCCCAATCAATAAAGAACACAGGAATATACTATGTGTGATTGGCCGAAATAGAAAATTAGCTAAGACCACTTAAAAATGATTATTGCTTAAATAATTAGAAATACGTTTTTTTCCACTGCTAGTGCCACAAGGTGCATCACATGAGAATTGCTGCAGAGAGCTTCTAATGGCAACAACCATATCTCCAAGTAGACCACTTGACCCACATTCGAGAAAGATCTTTCTCAGAAGGATCATACAAAAGCTATTTCTCTTCACCTCCCCCCAGTTCTTCAGCCAGCAACTTTTTTTTACTGTAACAACTACCATTATTGTGCTGTTTGTATCTGTTGTAATTACCATGATAATAAGGAGGCACTTCTTCTGGAGGAACCTCTGTATGTTGCTTTGCTTGCAGCTTTCAGTACTTTTGGACAAAGCAAATCTATTGCTTGCAGGCTTATATGGATTATACCCATCCTTCTCAAAAGGAGCAGAAAACACAGTTTTTTCTATTCACTCAACATGATGTTCACTGAAATAACAGACATTTTGCTTTGATATTATCTAACCTGTCTTCCTAATCCTCACAGACTCTAGTCAAAAAGTAGTCTGACCTCAACCGCACAAGTATTTTAAGGAACGTAGGCCAAAATAATTGATATTTGTTGCTATATTAAGAGCCAATGCAAACCACAAACATCCAGCTGTAATGTCTTACATGCATTGAATAACTGCCTATTTGTGCTAGATCTGATACTTTATTGAGCCCAAAAAACAAGCAGTGAACACCAAACCGATCATACAGCTATAGCTATGCTTTTACTTTATTTTTTTTTAAACACATCTTTGGTCATAATTTTTCATGTCAGACATTTAAACAGAGACCAATACTCACTAGTGTGCACTGTGTATATACTAGTATGAGATTACCCTACTTGCCATACTAAAGGACTGAGAAACATGCTTATTCCAAGAACAATTTGGCAAATACAGAAAAATCTTTGAAAAGGATCCATGCCAAGACATTTGGAAAACTTAAGAGGGAAACCAAATATATCTTAGAAACAGCTCAAAGAAATACTCTATAAAAATTAGCCTGCCACAAAGAGACTTAGTGCACTTACTTAAACATACATACAGATAAACACAACCAAAAGCAAAACAATAATCAGTTTCAGATGAGACTGAAGCAAACTAAGCCCAGCTCTACTTATTTTATAAAGTTGTTTTTTTTTTTTTTACCATAAAACTGACATGAGCACAAGCACTATTCCAACACAAGACAGCGCTCGCCAGGCTTGTCACAAAAGTATGCTGCCACTGTGTAACTACTTAGAAAAACTCATCACCACCTATTCAATCCGGATGCTATGCTTTCAGGGCACATACCACATTAAGATGAGATAGTTTCCTGAGTGCTAAATAAAGATTACAACTCCTATGATCTTCTCCCAACTTACACGTCCATGTAGTAAACTGAGATACTGCAGGACACATTTTTCATAAACGCCCCCCATGCACAAAATCTTACATGGATACTGAGCCAAGAACCAAAAACAACAGTAGGGACTGCAACCCTTGTCCCTGCCTGTCCATCCATAGTGAACCACACAGGGCAGTTCTGTTACGCAAACTAGGTATCACAGAAAGATATACATGTGCACATTTAAGTAACCACAAACAAGACAGGTCCATCACATGCACTAACACTGCATGGCGTTTACAGCCATTTAATAATCAAATACATAAGTTCAAAGCAGGCAATAAAAATGCCATCTGCTTGTGGTGTTCTGTTCTGCAATAGAAGTTCAAATACCCCTTTCTGTAAAGGAACAGACAACTGAGTTCACACTTAATGAGCATTCCAGGTGAGTAACCTGAGAAAACCTTAACTACTGTCAAAGAGTAACCACATTCTGTTGACTATGCTATTTCTGTATTGGACAAAAGCTTACATAGTCAAGCTACACAAGATAAATTCTTAGTGTAAAGCAAATCTTCCATCTTTGGGACAACAAACGTTAATTGTGAAATACTGGAATATCCCCAGTAGTTATGAGATGGTCTAATCAAATCTGAGTCAAGTCACTGATCTTAAGAGAGCACTGAAGAATGAAAACATTACCATACCATATCTCCTGGCTGTATAAACATCACTTTGAATTTTAAATCACATTTAGAATAAAATTTATTCTATACCTACTTGCTTTAATTTTGCTATTGCTATAAATAATTCTGCAAATACTCTTGCTTATTTTTATGCAGTGTAACATTCACAGGTTGTAAACTCAAGTGCAAAGCAACTCTTCTGCGTTTATTTGCAAAACTGCATACAGTCACCATTTTGACTGCTGATATCCTACAGTATGCCTAACTAAACACAAAAGGAAGAATGCAATGAAACAATAAGTTGAAGATCAAGTTAAAAAAAAAAAAATCATGTGTAGAAGATAAAACAAAAGGAAGGGATGCTATTCAAAGACATCAGGACAAGTTTGAAAAGACAGTTCACACGAACCTAAAAAAAAAAAAAAAAATAAACAAGGCTTGAAGAGAATTACTTAACGGAAGAAAAGTCTGTGCATTGCTTACATTTAAATCTGTAACAAGTACTGTTTCATACTAAGTATTATTTTTCCGTTGTTGTTGTTTATGAAGATAAACTAAATATGTTTAAAACAGATTTACAATCACCTTCTAATACCGGTAACAGTGTCCTACAAACTTAACTTCACTGTGTATATAATTCTCACCATGCATACGACAAGTAAAATAGAGCTGTCAATAAGAACTGAGCTTTTGTTTCAATATCTTGCATCAAGAAGCTATCTCCAGAAAAAAGTAATAGGTAGTAAGTACTTTTTATTCTCACAAATGGGATTAATATTTGGACACACAGCCAAACTTACGTTAACACATAACCTCTTAACTACTTAGATGAAAAACAGGCCTGATACAACAAAGTCAATAGGATTGTTGAAAACAGAGTTAAAGCTCTGTTTATTTAACTCTCATGGAAACTCATGAAAAATAAAACAGGCTCACAACACCTGACTAGAAAAACCGTGCTGGAATGAACTACTTGCACTGAGGCTTTGAAAACACAAGCGTTTCAACCAACCAGTTTAAAACAGACTTGTGGCCAAGACCACTGGCTTCTGGAAAAAAAAACCAACCCTCAATGTCTATCTTGAAAGTATGATCTAGCTCCACACACCCTTGGGCTAGCTAATGCTGGTGACCAGAGAGAAGAGATAATAAACAGTTTTAAGTCAAGCTACACAGTAAACTGATAAGATGCTAATATGTAGATGGATTAAATGGCTACGGAGTAAGGAAACATTCAGAATAGATAATGAACACCTGCCCAGGTAAGTGAGCAAGTAGTTTGGTAACACAGCTCATGGAAGTCTGCCTTAAGACTGTTCTTTACTACAGATGAAACATGAGGTTCAAAAACCATACGAGGACTAGACAGTAGCATACAGTGAACAAAACAGCCTTACATGCAGAACGCAAGATGGGACAAAACTCTGTAAATCTGAGACAGGCACTTTCCAAGAAAATTTAAGAAATACTGTTTCTTGGGTTACGAGGTTGTGGGACAAGGTTGCCTTAGAGATAAAGAAAACAGGTAAGGTTCTAAGAGGGGGAGAAGGCAGCACTGCAGTCCATAATGCTAATATGGGATTTGAGTTAAACACCCGGTGTTCAGATTTCACTTCACTCAACTTTGTTGTTTCTCTAAAGAATATTATTTACCACAGTTATACAGCAGCTAGAACACTGAAGGGGAAAAAAAACTTCAATACTACTGTATGGAGAGAACTGGTGTTTCAGTTGAAGGAGAAGTCAGTAATGTAGATTTTATTTTTCCTTCTGTGAAGTTTAGGATCCACTCAACTGTATTTACAACAAAGGGGATGAAAGCAAAGCCACAGCGTGGAGTCTGCCATGGTTTGGGAACAATCCTTCTGCAGTTAGAAGCTTTTGCTGAGCTGATTAAAATTTGACTGGAAAAAGTATGATATTTTTAGCTAACAGGACACAAGTGAAAACACTCGGACAACACATATGTCACTCAATTTTGAAAAGACCTGTCAAGTTAATCACATAGTATTTTGCAAAAAACAACAAGTTTTAAATACTGAAAAAAATAAGTACTCTAGTTCCATACAGGCCTCAGAAGGTGGGTGTTTACCTCTGAAAAACACAAAAAGAAATCCCTCAAGTGTGAGCCAAGAGGAAAGAAGTGAATGAACTATGTATTTGGTTAAAACTTGTTCTTTCTGCATTCCCACCGTGTCTATTGATTGTACTCTCTCAATGTTTTTTCTTTCCTTGAGAAATGAAAATCCTCCTTCTCCTCTCATTTCATTCACTGTTCCCTTGTCTCAAACTTAGTAGTTGCAGAGCATGCATCTAACAGGATGCTTTTGTTTCTGCAGACATTGTTCTCTACTTTAAAACACTACAAGTAATTCAAAAGCAAAGCTGACTCCTCTTTCATTTTGGCACCGAATACTTAAAACTGAATAGCTAAAAATGTATTTTAAGGTCAAGGTTTCAGAAAGGGCATAGAAACCATGTTTGGTCTTTGATTTAATAAAAATTGAAAGGACATGATTTTGATAATCTTAAAAACAGTACAGGATTGTTATTCTTCCAGAGCTCCTGCTGCTGGAATAGCACAAGAAATGTCTCACTTTAAGTCAAATAGTCTTGTGTGACAACATTACCATCCTGTAGCATGTGGACTAAGAGCAAAAGGAAAGGACAATCTCCCTGTGTACTATAGAAGCATCAACAAGCAGAGAAATACAAATTGGTCATCTTCTGCAGACATAAATCAGCACATTACGGTGTTGAAGTTGCAATGAGGAAAAGTTCTGAAAGATCTGGATCAGAGATCAAATACACCAAAGAGAGGATATTCTTCATCTTCAAGATGCATCTTGTTTTTCTCCTCACCGCAGACCTAAATTACGGAGCTTTCCTACATAATTCCCTGTTCATATCTGTTCACCAACGAAACCTCCAAACCAAATAACACGCAAAAGCTTTAAAGTCCTCATCTGAGCACACGTGCACAAGGAAATATTTTCAACTCTAGATGCCTTGCCTTTATAATGGTTGGGCTTTTGCACATGAGCTCTAATAGAGCATATTGGGTTATTTCTTCATGTTTAAATAACGGCAGAACATTTTAGGCTCAATTATAGCTCATGCCAAAGTAATAATGCAAAGCGTTAAAAGTTGTGGGTACTTGAAAGGAATCTGACTTATTTTTGTCTCATGTGAAATATAATCCTGATGGAAAGCTTCTATACTTCAACTTAAATTTCACTTATCTATTTTTCTCCATTACAACGTGGAAGATCTAAGGCAATCCAGTAATACAGTTCTTAGATTCTGTGGACACAGTCATTTTCTTACCTTAGGGACAAAAGGGAAAATGGGCATGGAATAAGTTTAGAAGCACATTAAGCTTATATACATAGACATAGACCTTCTTGAAACATTGAAACACAACAGGCAAAGAACACAACCAGATTTTCAGTTACTATATTTTTCTGTAGTAAGAAATATCTTCCATGACTTCACACTATTTGATCACATTAGCCTAAATCAGACTGCATGTAATAATTTATAATATTAATAATGAAATACATAGTGGGGTTGTTCCCAAAGGGACTACGTGCAGTAGGTTAACTTGAAGTACTTCACATGGCTGTGTTTATTAATGCGATGCCTACCAGAGAAGCTGGGGATTCTCAGGCTCTTGTACAAAGCAACTTGATAAAAACTCCGTTTCCATTCCCTGCCTTCTCACACGTACACACTTTGACAGGCATCAGGGGAATTACCAAGGCAGCAGATGGTCTGTGCACGGTTCCCTCAAGCATAAAACAACATTTCTGTACTTGTTGTCAGGACCTCAAATTGCACACTGTTCTGTCTGATTATTTTCAAAGTCTAGATTGGCCACAGGGGCTCAGATGAGAAATAATTGCATACCACAAAGTGGGAGCGAGGGCTGAATTAAAGTGGCAAGCAACTGGATTGAAACTAACTTGTAAGCAGAAGTCACGTGCACTCATTTTTAACTGGATTTGTTTCTATTAGTTCTGATGAAAGCAATGACCTCTACCAAAATTATAAAGGTAGGGATTTCTAAGCACTGTACATATCAAGGACTTTCCCTCTTTCTCCCTCACTCACACGCATGGATTCTTAACACATTATAGTCAGCAGTGACAAAACAACCTGTAGCAGCCTAGATTAAAATGGCAATTCAGAAGTAGAATTAAAAAAATTGACTCCAAACATGTTTGTTATCATCAGTGCTACTCTGTTGTAATTAAATAACTGTAAAGTATTATTTTCTCTATAGAATGCAGTGCCTGTTTATTAAGAAAAAGTAGAGGAAATAAGCTATTTCTCCCCAGACATATTAGATAATGTCAAGTTCAAATCTATGAGAGTCTGCAGAGAGATTCATACAGATGGATCTGTGTTAAGCTGAAGGAAAGATTTCAGCATGCCCACCGGGTTTAAACAGATTTGTTTTATTTTACTCAAAGGTTTAGCTTTCAACAACTGTAAACTCACACATGTTCAAACTTACTCAGAAAGTGTCTAACATAAAGAAATAGGAAACGCAGCCTGAACACAAGGATTAATATTTCACCGAAGTAATGAAGGAATGAAGCAAGTGTACTAGAAAAGGTGCCAACTCATTTTTCCCAGTGGTGGAAAAAACTGAAGTTCAAGTTGATTAACACATGTACTCACTCTTGGTCCGAATGATTTTTCTCTGCAAACAATTCTCTACTTATACAACAGCTTTCCCTTCTGAATCAACTGGTGATGACAATTCTCTCAAGAGATACTTCCATCAACAAAGACCTAAACTGGACAAATCGGGTTTGCAGAAATCACTCTGAACATCAACTCCATCATCAGTATCATTAACAGGTAAGAACAATAACCTGAAGAATGTGACTAAGAGTATGACAAATAACACCACAAAAATGAGATGCCTCTACCATCTTCATCATTTCTTTAAAAATAAAAAATCTCCATTCATTCATTAGAAGCTTCTACTGACAAAAAAACAACAAAATAGTCAATAGTGGAGCTGTGAATGGACCAAAAGCTTTATACAATCTATAGCAGCTAGAAGCTAATTCAGTTTAATTTTCTCAGCATTTGACCATTATTGCCACACATTGTCTTTTCACTATCATAGACATGAGAGGGCAACGAAGGTGCAGAGGAAGTGATATAAAACCATAGTCATGTTTGATTTTAAATAGCAAGGACATGCAAGCCCATATGCAGTGCAAGGTCACAACAGCAATCTCAGTAGCTGGGGGTTGTTTTCCCTGTAGCTTTGGGACAGGTATTGCACATAGGAAACATATCTGTTCTGGTCAGTGCACACAAAGGTAAAAGAAGAAATGACAAAATGCATCACAACAGCATAAAGAATTAAATGACTTGCGGATATATTTTTTTTCACTACTTGAGGCTCAGATCTATAGTTCCATGGTTTATTTCAGGTGGCTCTACTTTCTCCTGTAGATGTTACAAATCATAAGCAACTACACTTTTGACTGAACATTAAACTCTTTCCCTACCTGTCTGTATATACCTTTTTGATAGGCCCTCACAACTTGTTTTCTTTGAGTCCAGCTCATACAGACAGTTTGTAGTTAATAGGGCCTACTGATATATAAAAATACATACTATATCTACAAACAACTATACCTAAATAAACATATTTAGGAAGCATCCTTGCAGGATTTGATCTTCCAGACAGCAAGTTGACTGTGACTTGCCAGGTACGTGTAGTCTAGCAGAATCAAGGAAAAACAAACATTTTGCCTACATATGTTTAAAGACCATGAGAATGGTTAACAACATGCTGCTCAGAGAAATCACTGGCCTTCAAGACGCAATTCCTCAACAACCTTACGTGACCAGCTCCGCAATGAGCAGGAGGCGGTTTCATTAAGATAGCGCCATATCCCTTCTGATCTCAACTACTCCATTTCTGGCCTAGCCAATCGCTATCCACACAAAGCATCATACAACAGGACTGTTTTATTAAGTGCCATCCTGAGATCAAGCCAAAAAAACAAATGTTTATTACAGTTTCTGTTCTACTTCCCTTTCTGTGAGCAGCTGTAAAACCTATCTTCAAGATAACTGCTGATACATGCTTCATTGTGTTTGTCTTCCCTAAATCTTTGGTGATGTTTTCAGTAATGGTTTCCAGAGCAACTACACTACAAAATAAACACTGAACTAATGTTGTTCTTTTAAGCTACTTCACAAATCAAAAGCCTGCTTTAGGGAACTAGGTAGTCAACCTAATCATCATCTTTTTATCTCCTTGACTATAAGTCATATTTCTGTCCTAATACTCAGCCTTAACTTTATGTGCCAACATCTCTTAACAGATGTAGTTTTCTGTCACTCATTCAGATTTCCACTCAGTTTCACAGTTTTCTACTTAAGCTGTTCCATGAAAAAAAAGAGCCAAGTTGCAACAGTAACCCAAGTCCTGTAACTATGAAACAACACTGCCTTTGTTACCTCTGTCTCTTACACATTGCTCGTCTCTTAAGAAAACAGTGAACAGCTTTCAAACTTGATATGACACAAAGAGTCCTGCACAATCTTATTATTCACAATGAGAAATGTAACTGGACAATTATTTTATTCAAGTAATAAACAAAGATGCAACTAAGAAATATGTCAATTTTGCTACAATGACCTTTCCCCAACTTACATTTAAACCAAATACAAAAATGAAACGCAGAGGGAAATAAAAGCTCCTGGAAGAGAACACACTTCCTTGACAAAAAGGGCACACTGAGGAAAAGCAAAATCACTTAGCCTAGACAGAACAACAACGTTCTCCGTGTTCTCTCACATATTGCAAAAAGCTCTTTAGAGATTAAACTTCAATGCTACGCAGCAACTTTCCCAGATGTATTTCTGGAAACAGTTACCTATATTTCTTGAAATGTGTTTAACAGCATAGAGCTAGTCAATTATATTTTTAAGTACCAGTAGGGCTTACTTTGCCACGAACTGATACAGTTACATCCCCACTTGAAATAAAGCATCATTCAAGGTAATCCTTAGTCTTCAACCTCACACATCAAGGCCTTGTTAATGCCACCATCTAACACCTCAACACTCCACTCTCAGCTGCTCTTTAGCTCTCAGTAGAAGTCTGTAACTCCCACTTGGCTGTTCAACTTAGACCGTCTGCGCCTTCTAACTACAGACTACTCACCTGTCCTTATCAAGTTCCTTTTACCTCACCCACCCACTCCTTTTGCTATTATATTATCAGGCTTAAGCTACCTGGTGCTTTTTCCCCCATATCTTAGCCATGCATGAACACCCCCTAAAGTAGGATGGCACTCAAAAGCTTCTCATCAACACATTCCAGCAACTACAGAAAAACCACCAAGTGATGAGTAGCTAACTTATTCTGACAAAATAAGACTGTTAAAAAATGAGCATAACACTATGACTTTTAAAGCTGTATTTAATGGAGAATCACTAATTACTGCTCCATCATGTCCTCCTCCCAAGTGTTTGGTGACAAACTCCTACATTCAGACTTAAGCGCAACAGGCGGAGCTACCAAATGCAAATTTAAGTAATTTAAGTGAGCTGTTTCATCGAAAAGCTGTCAATGTTCATGCACAGACAAGCACAGAACGCACCCTGTGCACACAATATCACACTAGTCAGCAGCTTCAGGGAGAGCCTTGTGATAAACAAACAAAAATCTGCAGCCCACCATGTGAGCTACCCACAGCTGACTCACTGTAGAAATAGAAGGAAATTTGGAAGGAATTATGACATGTCTATTTTCAGTAGCACAGAATAAACATCTACACTAAGTCTAAGTGAAGCTCTATTATTTGTGTTAACACACTAATAAATCACTTCTCATTACATCTTTATGACAGAAGTTAAGTCCAGTACAAATTTTAGCTTACTTAGAACTCACTTGCTCTGCCTTGCAATCCAGCCCAGAATCTTAACTAGAAAGAGAAGCCATAATTGATGCGAGAAATGGCAAGCATTGCTTTCAAACATGGCTTCCCAAGATACAGTAATTTTGTGTCTTGAGTTCACTGTATGCTTTTCTAAGTACATTTTGGCATGAGAAACAAAAAAATACATTCTGCAGCAATGGACATAGCTGACTAGAGGACAATTACCAGACAAGTGAATTACTCTGGGGTTATATATAGAGTCAAAACAAGGGCAACTTGCTACAACATGACTAACCAGCTTTGAATACCTGCTATAAGCCACAACACCAACTGGAATATACAGTAACACAGCACTGTTCCCTTGAACTATGGTCTTTGTAAACAAACATGAGGGTTTGATAAAGAACACATATTACACAGAAATGCTGGCTAAAATACTAGTGTTGTTCTTCTTTCATGTCTTGTCCCTTCTCCACAAGTCAGTCAGTACTAAGGTTTACTTACAGTTGTACATGTAATCACTCAGCCAGGCATTGCCTGATAGCAAATCCATAATTAAAGGAGGACCATCTCCATTGCACACCGAATTTTAACACCAGCAAGCAAAGAGACCATGAGAGCTGACTGTCAGTGGGATCTGCTGCAATGAAGCCATTCTGAATACCCCAGAACATCTCTTCTGCTCTATAAACCTTTGAACCTTGAGAAATTTTGGCTTGGATTAGTTAAGCTATCTACTACCACATCAATCTTGTAAAAGCCAATTTTAGTCAGGCTGGCAGAACAACATATTATTAGCAGGCACAAAAACAAATTACTAATACTTTGAGCTAGTCACACAAACATGGAGAGCACCATGTTGTTTCAGAGCTAGAATGCGCTGCTGAGATCTCAGCTGGACTTTGACACTGCACTAATTAAATGCATGCAAAGGACATCTGCTAGGCTTGGAACAAGCATACACAATTCACATCCAGGCTCAAACACCAGGGAGACAATAGCTCAGTTCTCTGTGTTGAACCATTTCCAGCCAGTCAACCTCCTTCAAATCCTTGTTACCAGTTACACATTTAGTCCACTCGTGATGAAACTCAGTGTCATTCCAAGAGCCAGATCGAGGTTATCCTGCTTCAGCCTTATAGTAAAGATGCCTCAGGGCACACAAATGATGGACTGTCCCTTGGCACAGTGAAGAATTTCTCTTCAAGGAAGATATGCTGTATCATACCATTTAAGCACTGAATAACAAACTTGCATAACTCTAGTACAAGCAGTTTATCTGCCTTCATTGCATTAATCTCCTGGTAGACACCTTAAAGAAGCAAGCTCTTTTATTTGCTGCAGTTGATGAGATCAGCTAATCTCACTCACTGTAGTTCCCTCTAAGTTTACTGAGTACTAAATAAACATTAACTGAAATATAAATAATAACAGGCTTAACTTGACCCTACTTTAAAAGCAAACACTTCCTTGTTGTACTTAAATCAACCAGATCTTCTAATAGTTTGATTATTGCTTCTAATCTCAAAACATAACAACTTAATAATGACAATTTCAAACCTTTTGATCATAAAGATAGCTTTTGCTTTACAAGTTTAGTAACCGACTATGTGTCTTAACTGCACTTACATGGAAACCGTGGAGGAAATATCACAACAGCCGCACCTCGACTGCGTAAAAGGGATGAAAAGATTTTGGCATACAACTCTTTCATTTCCTCCACTAGTAAATGCGTAATATGTATTTAAACCGGAAAACACTGTGACAACTGAAGGGTAAGAAAAGCAGACTCCGAACCTTCATGTCACAGAAAGTACAACCCAACTCCACAGCCAACTGACAGTGGGACACAAACTATGCTTACTTTTGGTGGCAAGACTGACACACTGCAGTACCCACAGCCTTATCTAGTTATCCTCAGCTACAAAAATCCATTACAAGATAGGGTCCTTTTTTAAAAAATTTAAGTGAAGTCAAGCCTACTCAATAACAGAACTTACCATGACTCCAAAACATACCCTAAAGGGAAGTGGTGAGGTGACCAACCTTTTGGCAATTTCTTAAGCCCAAATGTAGATTCCTCACCAAACAGCTCTACATAAGTGTCAGACTTAAGTGATGCTGTAAGAAAACTCTTCTAATTTATGTCTGTGCAACAGCTAATAGATTGAGAACACAACAGGTGACAATTCTCTTCTGCAGCAGTATTTTTCACAGTAGGTTTAGTAATTAAGCAGAAACTACCCTCTTAACACTTGACATCCCCCTTTAATGAAAGAAAAACGTTAAAAATCCCATGAGTAAAAGACCATATTTAAGCAAATTGAAGTCCTCAAGGCATCTTTTAATCACCTGTGCTTCCATTGTCTTGATGATGCATTGTTTTTCAATCCACCTTCAACCATTTTTGCCTCTAAAATAACACAGGGAATGGAGTATACCCATCAAATTCAACTTTATCACAAAGTAAAGTTGTCTTAATCCTTTCAGTAACAAACTCTGGATCCCTGATGAGTAACTTGCATTTAACTAGCAATGCTGAGGGCTGCTTATATTAACTGCAACAGTCTAAACAGCTTGAACCTCAATAAAATGAGCAATAAACGATTGAGCTAATTTAACACCATTAATCCTGAAACCAATAGAATCATTTCCTGTCCACACAGCAGCTTGCACACAGACACCAACGTAAACACACCCCAGAAGGAAATCGACACAAAATGTGATGCAGCCCTACTACCAAGCATTTCACTATAGGGAAAATAACTACGTAATTACTGCGACCTACCTCCAGCCATATTGCATGAGTCACACAGTTTGGGTTTATCACAGCAAAGGTGCTGTTTTCCAACCGGATCTGCCCTGGAATCTGCCTGCTGCAGCACTATGCTTAATAGGCTCTTATTTTATCTGCAAACCATTTGCCTCTAGTGTCAATACCAACAACACATTAGTAGGAAAACACAGAAAGCCAAGCTGAAAATGAGTTGTATTGTCCTTTGCAGTACCCACTCACAGCTGTAACATGAACATGCCATTTCATTTTTGTAGTAGTTTGAAAAGTTAGTAATAAAGACTATAAGGTCCCCCAAAACCTTAACCAACGCATTTTCAGCATGGCATTTAAAATACTCGTTATATATACATGCATTTCATTCACAAAATTACTGCTCAACTCTGAATATTTTACTATAAGCACCACATCTAAACCTAAAGAAGTGCCTGATTCTCTACTCTGATGAGGAGCACATAAACCACAAATTAGTCGGCGATGAGAGCCCATGTGGCAGATCATAAACAGCTTTTAAGCTAAGAACATAAATGGAAAACAGAACATACTTAGGGACAGAAATGTTAATTTCAGTAGCACATAAAAGAAGGTAACTTTCAAAGTAAATCTGTCCTTCAGTATTTTTGACTTGGACTCTTTGTCACTTAATGACTTCAAAAAAGAAGAAACTCAATCTAGTTAACTGGTATGAGGCAGTTATGCCAAACCATTGTTATTCAACAGTCGTGACGTAGTAAGAATTAACTCATTTCTAACTCACTACATTCTTGTTGGTTTTTGTATTTTATTTTCCTTTCTCAATTGCATTGAAATAAACTACAAAAACACAGAAAGGATGACTCGCATAAACACAAGAGCTGCGTCCATCCCTGAAGTACAACATCTCCAGCAGCAACAGAGCAAGAACAGTAATCCATGCGGTACTACATTAACTGGATTGTTTCTGCACCATAAGTGATCATTAGGGCAACTGACTGCACAGCAAAACTGATTTTGTACTTGAACTCAGTGACGCGGAGTAGCTCTCATGAACCACCCTTCATGAAGTATATGCCAGCTTATAGCTAGGAATTGATGCCTAGTGAAAAGAGGAAACATTTCAGAACTATTTCCTATAAAGGAGGCTCTGCATTAGAAATATACACAAAGCTTAGGAAATAACCATTATTGATTTTTAAGATAAAAAACTAAGTAGAGCTTAAAACTTAACCAGTAAAACCTACTCCAAAACCAGTGAGGCTTCCTAAGTGGTCCTCAAAGCGCAATTCAAGAACCAGAGCACGTTTTAAAGTATTATAAACAAAATAAATGTCAATATTAAAACCTAACTACACCTCTTCAGAATGCCTACCTTCCGCAATTGTGTTTAAGCTCAAAATATTAACACACTTATAAATGAACACACTAGTATTCCTAAGAACTTTCTGCTCAACTCAATGATTAGGCAGTTAATTGGAAAAACTAAGTATTGCAAATGTCATTCATTTACTGAATCCCTGAGATCACATTCCTGACCTTTACTGGTATAGACGGATGCAAACTGCAGTAAGGACTCCAATTTTTGCCCTCTGTGAGGTTTGCTGAAGAGTTCAATATCTTTCTTCACAGACCTGTCCTTGTAACTGAGGGATCATGATCCCTGAAGAGGAAATAAGGAAGGTAGGCGAGTACAGTACACAATTGAATTCCCTACAATTAAAATATATAAATTAATTCTTAAACCCTAGAATTCTCAGCTTATCCTCCTCAAAAATGAACTCCATCCATTCTGTGTTATTCATAAGCCAGTCTGCCAGCAGGTATCAAAGTAACAATCAATTGCAGCATTTACCATACCACAGGAAAGCATCATAGAACACTCAGTGTCGTAATGCTTTATATTAAACTGAACAAGTAACAATGACATCTCATATGACAACTCATAACCTGCATGTTGGCACTGGGTGTTCTATATAGTCTACGTACATTAACTCTGTTACTTCCTACCTAATAATTGAGTATTAATTAGGATATCAGCGTAGTTGAATAACAGCTGATACACAACCTAAAGAAATAACGTACTGTGGTCAAAATAACAAATCAACCGAAGTTTGTAAAACAAGACTACAAAAGTACATCTGCACATCAGCAGCTCCACAGCACAGAAACTCTGAGCATACCAAATGGTACTGACTCCACTGACCCTTCCCACAGGACAAGAGTAACTCCTGTGGGATGCAAAGTGACACACCTAGTAAGTAATCAACACTTCTATACCACTCAGTATCTGCACCCTCACTGAAAACCGCAGCAAAGCCCCTCACAGATTACATGCAGAGTTAGAGTTAACTCCAGATCTAAAAGTTGTTATCATGGCTAAACTTTTTTTTATTTGTTTGACTCTACTTCTAAGTATCCTGCCCCTCTAACTCGATACAGAAAGGGCAGAAAACAGATTCAAGTGGCACTGTTTTATCAGAAAACACTTCTAAATGCACGTTCCACAGTACATCCTATTGATTGAAATACCCTGTGAGACTAGCTTAATCTTCCGTGAAAACGCTGTACCAGTTGAGCTTTAAGAACTCATTTATCATCATTTAAAATTGATGTTTTGTCTCCAGCTAGGTCTGCTGGTGGACATCAGCCATTTGACACACCTCTATTTTCCATTCAGTTTTGAGACAGACTTTATTCTCTGCATTATCCATGGGGCAATGCTTAGCTTTAGCTTCCAAGGCATTTCAGTCCATCTCTTGTCTAGAGTCTGAACCCAATAACTAAACAAGCACCTAAAGCAGACAAAAAAAGCAATAAATAAAAAGAAAGGCAGCTACAGAGCTGCAAGGGACAGGAGACATGAATAAAAGCAGTAGATTATCAAACATTCCCCACTTCAACAGCACTGGATTGTGCCCGAGATATGCTGCTCAATGGTAGACAGTTCTTGTGGGCATTTCCACTGTGATATCATGTTAGTGACAACCAACCCACAACACTCTGTCATTAATATTCTAGTTTGTACACAACAAAGGCAGTTATCGATCCATTGCCTGGCTCAAGAGATTAGAAAAAGCACTTAATCACTATGACTTCTCTATTGACATGATGTTCTTACAAAAAAATAAAAAAACACTTTAAAGAGTTGTATATACATAAAGAGCTGTAATATGTTCTATATTGTAATGCTGCCAAGAATAGGCCTCTTAATTTTAACCCCTCACTTACTAATACTGTGTTTACAAATGAAGTGCTTCCCTATAACCACAACAAACCTTGTCAGAAGCAAGGAGAACGCTATTACCCTGCACACCAAAGATACAGCTACACAGTCCATAAGCTCATAACATCAGCAGAAACAGTTCAACAGTTGTCTGTCGCAGAAGGTCTATTTGCGCAAAGAAAATTGTGTATCCAACAATAATGACAAATTCATTTTGAACTTCATTACTGCTAGCTGCTAGGTAACAAGATTATACTGCTACCTAATATGCAGCTTTCTCTTTAAGGTGCATGAATCACTGCAAAGTCATTTTACCTTAAATTATTCCCACAAATGTGTCAAGTCATCCCTCAGACTTTTTACTAAGAATCTCCTTTAAGGGCTATACGCAGCATTTCAATACAAAGAGCACTGCCTAGAATATTTGTGTAGGCTGCTATAAAGAGAGATGAAGGCTCCAAAAACAACCAGCATGAGCATGTTAACTCCATACCTCAGCCTTTCATAAGGGCTCCTGACATGACCTATTTCAGCTAGATGGAAACAAACAGGGTTTCAGAAACAGATCAGCTGGATTTCAATAAAGCATCTCACTTAGGTAAAAGTCTAACACACTAAAAGAAAATTAACTACACGCAATAGGATGAAAGCCACCTACAGAATGTGCACCATGTGCAGTGATGTGCAGTGACTTACTCAACTAACACCTTAGACTTTAGAATTCTGTGTCTCTTGCTTGATTTGTTTAAGTGTTTGTTTACACACAAATATTTTAGTCTCCACACAGAAGAAAACCACACAGATCATTTCCCAGAACACTCAGAGTTTTAACGTTAAGTAAAGCCCTGAAGTTACTCCAAACAGCTGGATCAAAACCAGCTATTTTTCTGTACTGACAACAGTTTATTTCATCAAGTTAGTTTTGCAACCTTCCCAATTGCCTGACAACTCTAAGTTCCACTCTACCCAATAATTGATAATAAAACCGGTATTATGAGTTAAAACCATTTCTATTAATTAACAACAATCAGCTTTTAGACCTGCCAAGTAATTTCCCTTCACATCATCCTGAGCAATAGCAGTCGCTTCATTTTACCATTATTGAAGTCAATGGATAGAAGCAGTGACAAGTCATACTAACTTTGACAGACATGATCTGGCCATTAAACCTCCTGCTGTAGCCTACCATGTCTGACTGATTTCATTAGATCAGTATAAAAAATAAATGACAAGATGTCAACATGTTAAAGATAAATAGAAATATAATTTTACTCAAGTAACCGCACAATCACCCCAAACCTAAGAATTTATGCACACATTTTCAGTCATCCTCCTGCAACTCTTTAATTCCACCAAGTTGTTCGCTGCCAAAAAGCACAGGCCTTGGAGCTGCTTTCCTGCCACCTGCCTTTTTCATGGGAAAAGTACCTGCTATCTTGTGAGCACCAATGGACGGTCCAAGAAAACAATGTCAAGTCTATACCTAACCCAACACAGATACTGACAACTGCACAGTGATGCTGAAAACACCATTCTCACATTAAAAAGAGAATTATTAGAACTAATATTGAGAATCACCTCAAAGACAAAAACTGGATATAAAAGATGAGACATTAAGTTACAATAACATGCCACCTTTTCCATCACTGTTCATTACACTGAATTATTACAAAGCCAGAAGAAAAACAGATCAATTTGTACATACTTAGTTGGGAACTAGTACAGAGCATAGCATTTACAAAAGCACATCCTGCTAACATGTCGTTGAAGAAATAGCATATATATAAGTGCAACAGCCTTTTATTTTGACAGCAAGAAATTACTTCACCCTCCCCATTTAATCTTGCATCATTCCAGATTTAGAGGAGATAAAACAATTTTACCCACTATTGCTCCCAATGCTCCATTCCACCTCCCAAAAAAATCTGTGTGGCTCAAGAACCCTCAAAGCATCTCAGAGCTGTAAATCTGGAGCATTTGGTTCAAGATTTCCTGACTTCCCAGCTGTCTGTACCATTGCCTGTGACATAATTTACCCTGGGAAGAGTAGAACATTAAAAGGATTTCCTTTTTTATTTTATCCTCCAGAGGTGTTCTCATATATCTCCTAAGCAGCAGCAATTATTGCTATTAGTGGTTCAACTCAATACTGATGATTGAGACAAAAGCAGGACAGGATTAAGGCTCGCTGGCCAGCTTCAAAGTTGTCTTGCCTGCTTTCACACTAAAAACAATTCCTGTGTGTTTGAGCACATGTCAGAAACCTAAAAATATAAAGAAAAAAACCTAATTGTTCAAGCACAGCCTAAAAAACCAAGAGAGTACTCAAGTTCAGTCAAATTTTTGGTCAGGAAATTTCGGTTTATCTCCTCTATAAGTTGATGCAACACCACAAATTCTAGTATTGTGGATAGGGGATATTGGTTTTCTTTTCTAACACAGGGTGTGGGGAACACTTTGCAATGAGCAGCTAAGTATGCTACCCTATAAACCAGCAACTGATTATTAACTCGAGCTACTGCCTGAGACTGCACTACAGCACTATTTACGACCTGCAGAGCTGAGCACACTTCTTTGGCTCAAGACCTGCAGTTTCCACAGCACAAAACAGACATGTTACCACCAGGTTCCTGTGAAGAGCTATTCAAATTACATAACAATATCTGCTAACAGGTCAACGCATGCATTTGTTCACCATCATATCAAGCCAATTACAGCATTTTTCTGCTAGAGGGAAACTACTGAGGCTGTACACAACAATTTGAAGTAGCAGATTTCAGTAGAGCTACATCATCAAGGATGCTTTTGCCAATTGACCTCAGTAATCAAAACAGCAATGAGTGCTACATAAGGCACAGACCCAGCCAGCAGCTTGGAATCAACTTTAGGTCTGAAGTTATTCCAAGACACTCTGATAACAACTTCATGGTGACAAATTTGTGTTTTTGTTGTTCTAGTCTTAATTATATTTTTAAAAAATAGCCCTGAGTAAGTCATAATAAAAAAAAGGAGTTATTATTCAGTGGCTATCTTACGCACAGTATCCAGTCCAAAATAACTTAAGCCCATTTTTAACTATTTCTAGAGAAAACAGTTAATTTATGCAGCAGTCTTTGATCCAGCTTCCCAGATAACATCAGGCAGACTCCCTCCAAGTTTTGAAAAACTAATGCAAGTAACATACTAACTGAAATGGACTTTTTTTGTTATTTCATATTTAAACATTTGTTTTTTATGCTTACTGTTAAGTAACTTCTAGTAACAACTTGTATTAGTTAAAAGAAAACCTCTAAGGTTGAGTTGAACTTCAAGCTTGAACTCATTCCTACATCAAAAAGAACTATCCAGGAAAAATACAGCAGATACAACTGTGGAACATTCGTCCCCGCGCCTTTTATTCTCTATGACAGCACAGAGCTGTGAAGGACAAAGGGAAATGAAACTAGGATCACTAATACCAGCTACAAGGCAACTGGCATCTTCATTTACTTCAGTGGCAGCAAACCACCTTCTTTACAGTTCTGGTCCTTTCAGATAAATGTGTTGGTCAGCTTCTGGAAACAAAGACAGTTGAACCATCCATTCAAGTAGCACCACTTAAAATGCTATCTTCTCTTCTAATGCTTAAAACACAATGCAATTTCTTCAGCAACATCTTATTGCTCAGCTAATTTATTTCTGCTGAGCAAAACTACAGAGTAGCTGAATAGGAAGGAAAATTACCACTAGCCCTTTATAACCCAGCATATTTATCTTCCATTTTTCTAATTACTCTATGCTCAAAATAATACTAGTTTCTGTAGTAGAATTTGCCTTAAGTAAAAACCAGAAGAATGGTCCAATATGCTGGTTGTATTCCTTCCTGTATCAACTCAAACAGAATCTGTTGCGGTGTATGAGTCTAATTTTAATACTAGGTTAATTCTATACAGTAAACTCCCTATAAAAACAATCCAAAATGAATAGCACATTGTCAAAAAAGTATGGCCATTACAGAGCATATCTTTGCAATAGATTATTGGACAGATTATCCTCCAAAAACTGATGTTGGTAAAGATCTTTTTTTGACAACTACATTAAAGTCCTATGGTTTTGACTGAGACAGAGCTCAATTTCTTGACAAAGGCTGATGTCAAGCTGTGTTTTAGAACACCTATGAAAACAGTGTTGATAATGCACTGATGTTTTAGTTGTTGCTAAGCAGTGCTGATCAGGACCAAACACTACAGCTTTCCATAACACCCACTGACGTAAGAGTAAACAAAACCAGTATCGATTATGCAAAATGGCCCAAACCATTGATCAGGAATAAAAAACAAGCTAAAGAAGGAGGAAGGGAGGACGTACAGCACGATTGTCTTCATCTTCCTCTTAAGGTGGTTGTGCACATGACAGGCCCTGTTTTCTTGGAAGTAACTGAGCAACTGCCTATAGATACAAAGTAGTGAATTAACTCTGTTTCGCTTTAAGTTCCTGCTTTGTCTACAAAATAATCTTCATCTCTACTCCTGGGTTATTGCCATTTAGTTCATCTGATTAAATCCCACACCCCTCAAGTGAAGAGCGAGCAAGAAGGCTGTGTGCTGTTCTGCCCTGCCTGCTAGAGCTAAACCACAGTACCAAAATTACTCTGTACAAATACAAGCTGTACCTTTGATACTCTGAACTACTCTCTTTGATCTCCATCATCCTTTGCCTTCTCTGAAAAGAAAATAGATAAAAACAACCACCACAAACCAGTACATTTATTAGAGAAGGAAACTGAGACCGAACAAACAGCTTACAAATGGGTTTGATACTGCACTTGCTAGTCCTAAATAGTCATTTGCATTTAAGAGAATTTCAAACATGAGACAGCAGTAAATAATAAGAAACAAGTATTCCGCTATTTGAGACATAAACCAAGTTGACAGAACAGGCTAGCAGTTTTAGTGTACCTTTAGTCTGCAATGATTTGCTGAAGTTCTATACTAATACTACTAAAAAAAGCTCATACTTATCTCAGCCACTGTGATTTCTCACCACCATCTATTCCTCCACAATAATATTTTCTGTTCACTGCTAAGCTTCAAGGGTCAGCTTTGACCCTTCCCATATTCCTATTTTCTTTTTAGGTTGTAATAACGAACACACACGGACTACAAAACTATTAGAGACCAGTTTACAACCCTACCGCCTACAGCCTATATAATGGAACAGAATGGGCAGCAGATTTCTACTTAAAGGATAGTTGCTCTGTTCTATAGCACACTTGAGAATACAACAAGCAGCAGTAAACAAGTTAAGAACAGCAAGGCATGCAGCACACCAGTGGCTTTTTTTTTTTATGCCCAACAGTATTGAAATGGAAGCAATTAAGAGAATACCTGTAAAATTTACAAGCAGCATCACTTAACACTTCAAACACTGCCAGGGTTTTACAGAACACTTTTAGAGAACGCTTAAACAGAGTAATATCAATTAAAATTTTAACAGAGGAGTCTGATTCTGCCACTCTTAAAGAAATACTGCAACATATCGGCCTCAAGTCTGGATCCTCTACATACAACCGAAATACTGGAAGCCTGAGCTAGAACATATTTTGTCATAAAATCAACACCCCAAACACAAAATACACAGGCAAAAAAAATCAGATCACAACACTTCCACATGGAAGCAACAAGCGAAAACAAACCAGATTGAGCTTGCTTATTTGAGAAGGAAAGGTTACAAGCAGAAACAATTATGATAATCGTGGGTGATGAGATCCCCACATCTCCAAAGCTTCTATGTTCTCTTTTTAAAGTTTTAAATGAAATTAAAGAATCATTAGATGAGACTGTTATCCTCAAATAACAAGCTTCACAAGACAAAGCTACAATTACACTGAAAATTCCCACAAAGATTGGAAAACACATCCATTTTGTCAGTATTGTGTTTGTTTGGTTCCACCTTCCTTCCAGTAATTCAAACAACAGGAAGTCCAGCAGAATTCACATTAACCCAAGCCCATAGCAAATAAGCACCAAGAAGGTTTTGACACCATCAGTGCAACAGAAAGACTTATCTAATTGAGATTCAGGCTATGATTCCCAACTAGAAATTCTCTGTCTTGTAACCATTAGGGAATAGTAACAGGAGGAAGAAAAAAAAAAAAAAAAACAAACATAACTAGCAAACAAAACTTGGTGTTCTCTTTGCTCTGCTGCTCCTGTTAATCCATACTAGAAAGATTTGGTGTAAAATAAGCGAGAGGTACCCATTTGAACTTCAGAGTTGTCATAGAGTCTGCCCTCGTTCTCTTAACACAATTTGTTGTTCCTGGATGAATATACTAACATGTCTGAAAACGCTACTTACCTCTAGAGCGGTTAAGCTGCATTCTAATTTATCTCAGCTACCTTCACAGACATCTAAAATAATTCTTCAGTAACACTAGCACTGCAGAAAAAAAACAGCAACAGGAGGGTTTGACTCTTCCTCCCTTCCCTCCAAGCCATCTGAAGTCACTGAAACATTTATTAGTCTACGAGTCATTACAGAAATTCCAAGACAGACCTCTATGACTACATAGCATTGAAAAAAAAAAAAAAAAAACCCACAAAGAAAATGATAAAATGAACAGCACACAAGCATTTAAGATGCTATATTTTCCAACAACACTGGGCTCCAAATGCAGCAATGCAACCACTAGTGCTCTCTTGAACAACACATCTATATTCAGAAAACTATACAACATAGTACTGTCACATATACAACACATATACAACATAATACTGTCCTAGCCATTAATATTCTGAAATGTCTCTTCATACCACAATGCATTTTGAAGCTTACAACAGCATAAATCTTACAACACAGAACCAACTCAACTTGTAGGTCAGCAGATGCTTTAGTACCCCCTATCGCATGGTACATACGCTTTCTGTTCAGTGTGCTGAGAGTTGACAGCCATCCCTCTGGATCTGTCATTAGAAGGAAACAAAGAACAGAGAGATGAACCATGCTGCTGTAAAGTGACCTTCAAGTCATTATCACAAACAGTATCAAGTGAGAGGGGGGAAAAAAATAATACACAGGCAGAGGTGTTCTCAAAACAAAGGTGTTGTGTTATCCAGTAAGTAACATGTAGACAATAATACCATTAGTGGACAACCCACACTGAACATTATTGGAGATTGGGTTATAATCACAGAATTGATATTATAATATAATATTCTTTCACTGGCAAAGTTCCCACTAGGCTAATATCTGCTGTTCTCTACACCTTTTTCCACAAGAACAACAATTTGCCTGTTACCCAACCTGACCATAATACAAAGCACATCAAGCATCCCTAAAGAGGAATTTCACTGGCAACATCAATTTCACTCCTGGAAAGGGGGAGAAAATAAAAAAAAAAAAAAGAAAATAAAATAAAAATAAAGAAAACCACTGCTGCATGTTTCTATCTTTGCCCTGTGAGATAACAATGTGGAACTGCAGGTGCTCAGGAGGAATGAAGAATTTCCCTTGAATTACCACTATTAGAACACGATGTGACTGACAACAGATCGGTACACATAAAACAGATCTCTGCCTCTGATTATTAGCTCCCCTTCAGGAGGCCACTTACCCAGGCAGCCTGTCAGGTTCCTTGCACTTGCTATCTGAAGGAGCACAGAGAGGCTGCACTGTGAGTGACACCAGGGCCAGTGCTTGCAGTCATTTCCCAGCACCTGTCAGCCTGAAAACAAAGCTTCATGGAAGTGTTTTCTTTTACAGAACACCAGGGGAAATTTAGAAAGATTAAGAGACACGGTGCACCTGTGGGAAGGTTACTGCTGTTCTATTTCTTGCACACATAACATAAGCAAGGCTGGCATCTTCTGGCAAGCTGCAGCTGGAGCTCTTCATTGCTGATGAGTTTTGGGACTACAGAAAAGCAGTGAAGGAAGCCATGACCAAAGATTTTGGTTCTGACACACATCACTACAGATGCCCACTGACAGCCCAACAGCTGTCGGAATGATATGACCAACTCTCTTTAAGCAGCTACCGATAACACCAGGTCAAGTCTATACCTTGGTGCACGTCTTGTCATCACCTTTTCAAAATCCATTTACAAGGCATCTGAAATACTGAGTATCCACATTTACTAAGACAGGACTGGGGGCCACTACAGATTTCACAGGCAATCATACAGATACAGAACAAATAGATACCTACACAAAACACTACCAGATATCAAAAATAACATGCCATTGTCATCCTCTGGAAGAGGTTATGTTTCCTTAATACATCCTAGAAAAACCAAGAGCACAGAGAGAATATCTCCTTACAGTTTAAACCACTCCTTTCCTTAACTTCTGAATTTTGCTTTGATGAAGCATCTTTTGATTGTAACGCCTAGCAGTTGACACTATACACACACATACAGCTGCAAAGCAAATAAACAGATTTCATTTTAACAAAATGAGTCTATTTTAAGATACATAGTTAACATACCTTTCCTAGGTATTCTGGCTGGGTTTTAGTTTTGTGTGTACATACACACCAATTATTAAGGAAGCCTAAAGAAGTTACGTATTTTGCACCAGAAGTAACGCCCACAAATTATTTACAAAAACTAAGTGCAAAGCAACACTATAATGACAGAGCAGCTTCTGAGATAAAGAACACTCTTTCCAACGTATTCACCACCATTAACTACCCATTTTTGCCTGTGATGAATAAGAATGCATAACAAGAATGCATAACAACAACATGCACAGGGGGTAACCCACTGTCACTGTGGTAAAACACCACTCACCACATTCGCATGCACTGGCATCAAAACTTAAGAGAATACTGATGGGGAGGGCCCAACCTCTACTGCCACACTGCCAGTAATTGCTTCTGACAACATGGGTCAACACACTAAAATGAGCATTCTTTCAAGAGTAGCCCTTGTATTCATATTGCTCAAGACACACGACTTCCCTCCAAAACCTTACACAGCAGCATCACATAGGAAACACAATCCCTTCTTCAACTAATTAGTAATATGAGAGGAATTATTTCAAGTCTGGGGCTATTACAGTTAGGCTACAGAGAATTCAAATTTACGTTGCTACAGCTGCATTTCTTGCAGGAGTTGTAAGCATTTAACAGGAGCATTCCCCAAAAAGGTATGATTAAATGTTTCAAGGAAAGTATTGTGACAGAGATTGGTAATGGGATACGAAGTATTAGATGATGAAAGATTCCAACACAATGCAGCTCAGTACTGATCTTTCGGTGTCAATATTAAAAAGGCTATGGAAATAAATGGACAAAAACTCTAGAGACTAGCAAGAAGGTATCAGTTACAGGAAACCACACATATATTGTCACTCAACAGGAACAGTTCATATATTAAGAAATGCCACGCTCTACCCAAAACAAGTCTCTTGAAGGGGGTGTATTTTTCTGCCTTACAGCAACCACTTGACGAAAGCCATCCTCAACTACAAAGACACAACAAGGACAGCAACTTCAGTGGTTCTCAAAGTCAAGCAAAAGTAGAGCCTTAAGATTAATCTAAGTTTATCCCATCTAAGAGTGAAGTGCCTCATCTTTGTGACAGGCCAAGGTTGTAGACGAGTCTTAAATAAGATGTTGTCAGGTTTCATTAAGCAAGATGAAGACAAGAAAGATCAAACGGCACAAGCACATTAATTCCTTAAAAACTCTCTTATGTGCTCTTTAAAGAGGCTGGGGTAATTAACTAAAGTAAGTTGACAGAAACCACTACTGCTGTTGCCCGTCACAGAAAAACATACAAAGATAAGAAATATAAGTAAGACCAATCCCACTACTTCACATACCCCCAAGAACATTTTACCAGTACAACACCAATCGCCTGCTGCTGGTGGCCGTAATTATCCATCCACCTCATTTCTATTCTCCAGAATAATAAACCAGGAACTACAGCATCACTCTCCACTAAGGAGCTGCAGAAGAATAGACCTGGACCAGAGATGGTTTTTTTTGTTTGGTTGTTTGTTTGTTTTTTTCAGTTATTTGACACTTCACATATTCCAACTTAATCCTTAATTTCACACGGTGATGAAGAGCCATCAAGAAAGGAACTGGAAAATGTGAAAATAACTACAGAAATATTTACTTAAAGCTATCAACCACTTGTAAGATTTAGTATCTGTGCTTAAGTGATTCTAACGTTACAGACTAATGTAGCAAAACACACAAAACTTGATTCAGGACACATGGAAACAATATATTAGACAAAGACATCCTATGGAACCATAGAATCATTTGTGCCAGAAGGAATCCTTAAGGGACATCTAGTCCAACTCACCCACAATGAACACAAGCACCTACAGCTCAGAGCTCCACCCAGCCCGACCTCTGATGTCTGCAAGGATGGGCATCCACCATCTCCCTAGACCATCGCTACCAGCTCCTCACCAACCTTCCTGTGAATTAAGAAACAAGTTATACCCACTCTAAGTCTCTCCACTTTCAGTTAGAAACTATTTCCTCTTGCCCTATCAGAACAGACCCCAGTGAATAGCCTCCCTTTCCTTCTTAATGCTCCTGTCCAGATACCAAAAGCCTGTTGTCAGGTCTCCTCTGAGGCTTGTCACTTCCAGGCCAAACTGCACCAGCTCCCTCACTGTCTTTTCATACAATCATTTTTGCACCTATCCTCCAGACACACTCCAACAAGTCCATGCTTCCATTCTGACTCCAGGACAACTGTCCATATCCACTTCTCCTTAAACTCGATGTACCACCTGAGAAAGAAGCATGACTGACTGCAAGTTTAGGTAAACTCATTAGAACCAGCCACAAGCATCTTGAGTGACTGTTTTCAATGATTAGAATATAATATTACTCAACTTCACAGACTCATCACAATCATCTGCATTTCTCATCTCTGTCTACCAACTAGTCATTTATTTTGTGCTCCAAGCAATTAGTTTGTGTTAGTCTCCAGCATGGCAGAAACGAGTTTCTTCCTTCAAAAACATTGGCCCTTTGACAAAAAGCCTTTCCTTTTTATTGCTTTTGAAAAGAACACAGCAGTGGTTGTTTTCAGAATCTTTTGTTACTCCAGAATAATTAATACTTATTTTGACCTGTTCCCATTTAAGGAGAAACATGATTAATTGATTAAAAAGGTTGATGAGCTCTAACTCTCCATTTTTTAAGCTATTCTAATGATCAAGGCTGCTTTTTGATTTTACCTGTAACTACCTTTGAAGTTTGGCCCAACTCCATTAAAATGAGGCTAACACTTTTTCACGTTTTTCTGTTTCTTGGTATTAAGCGTTTTTACTACCCAATTAAAACAGGGTGCCTGTTAACCACAAGGGATGCAGATTTGAATCTCAGGAAGAAATCACTTAAAATTGCTGCTTATAACTTCCTTCATTGCATTTTAACCTGATGTTTTGGGATGGAAGGGTCACAGGGATATCCTTTATGAAGTTCACCCAAAGCATTCCCTGGAAATACACTTACTGCAACCCACGGCTGATCAACACTAACACAGTCATAACTATAACAAAAACATAAAAACAGGTAACCCAAAGTAAGACATACACTTGAGTGAAGAATTAACATTCAATTCTAACATAAGAGTAATAGTCTAATACCTGCATTCATGAGCCCTTGACTGTTTAAAACAGTTTGATCCCAACACAAGAAAACAATCAGCATTATAGTACCTTTAAGAACAAGTCTTCAGTCTGATAAATTCCCGCACAGTCCAGCTGAACTACATAATCCCAAGTTGCAATCTAGCCCATCTCCCCATCACCCACGGTATTCTGTCCCTCTGAAACATCCTTTTATTCACTGCCTCTGGTACCTCTTGTAAGTGAAGACTTCTCAAATTGTTCACCCTTTGACATGCAGAGCCACTGGATAGGACTGGCACTCTCCTGTGCAGTAAAACAAAATACCCATCTAAAACTCCCTCCGCGCCTACAGATCGCACCAACACCAATCATAGCTCAGATCCTCAGACAGTTCATGCAACATCAATGCAAACTGAATCCTTAAGTACTTATGACTCTTACCTGTAGGTATACATAGAAATATATATATATATATATAGGTTCTTTATGTTCTAAGGAAAAAGGAAGCAAGTACAAACAAACCCTCTCAACACTACATTTTCAGTTAAAAAGCAAGGTAAAAACCCTGGCCAGGGGGCAAGTGAATAAGCATCGCTCACAGCCCAAGGGGCTTCTCCAACATATCACATTGCTTTCCACAGTTATATTGCTATAGCTGTACCCTTCAGAGTCCGTTCCTATAATCATGCATAATTGATAGCTTTTTCAGCTCACCTGACCTCTTCTGCAGATGGATATAGGTGACTGTGCTCTAACAGAGCTGCTTTAAGAGCTAAGGGATTATGTACATTTATATGCACTATTACCAACAAAATGCCCAATACCTCATCTAACTGGCAAGAACCTCACGTTCTCTTAAATTGTAGACAGTGTGGGCACATTTTGCAGTCTATAAGGACACAAAAATAGACCAAAGGGAAACAAGGAGATTAAACCAGAATAAATGGCTGATAATAGAATAATGGCTGTATAATCTCAGCATCATCTGGGGGACAGTGACAGGAAAAGATTGGAACAAAAGCCATAGCGCAAAAGGTACTCAAAGTATACTTCTATTGTCACCTTCTAGAGCAGATAGTTAAGCAGCGAAGCACATATGGAACATGTGTACCTAGCCCAGCGTCAGTTTTGTCACAGTTTCAACTTCAAAAACAAGGCACTCAAAATGTATTAACACTGTAACATGTTTAACAGTGATGGATACACAGTCAGCCACATTATTCTCAACAGCTTTAAACAGTTCAATGGTTGCTATACCTCAATTTTAGCTGTTCTACAATTTACCATACACCTGTTCTGTTTTGTATTATCGGTGCAATCTCTGCCCTCCTTCTAAACATGATTTGAATATTATTCCTTACCCACCAGAACTTTCTTCAAGCAATGTTCCAAGTCAGCAGCTAGCTTTAAAAAAAGACAGCGGATTAATCCTCAAGGATCCTGTCTTTGCTCTAAATAAAGTGAAATTTGCAGTATTACCTCTAATAGCATAAGGTTTATGTGGCTCTCCACACTTAGGAACAGTACCTTTGAAAAGCAGCACCTCCCGCTTTGCCCACATTTCTTTCTTCATAGAAGGAGCACCCCACGCCCCCCACTTTGCCATGCTAACATATTAAGACCACTAAGAGCTACCCCAGGAAAGGCTGCAGGACAGGTACACAACAGTCACTTCAAGCTAAATAATTAGAATTTCTAACAGCTAGTGCTTGTCTGCCAGGAAACCTAACCTTCCTGACTACAAGTTTCTACAGTGCTCAACAGTTAAACCCACAATGCTTAGCCACTACTACCTACCATTCTTGGTAAACCCACTTCTCCTCTGAACTAAATTGTTCCTCTTTCTTGTTACTGATGACATCGTCATCCATCACTAACTTGGAAACACATACAGAGGGAACACTGACATTAGGAGAGGCTAAAAAACAAGAGCTTGTCATTGCATTGAACTATTTAATGCTTCGCGTCCACTTCAGACCCTTAAACGCTGTTAGATGTTCCTGCCACTATTGAACATGATTCTATACTTTCAAGATAATCATCTGTTATGTTGCTAACTGTTCAAGAGGTGACAAATTTAGTCACAGTTAATTTGGATTATCTGTTTTCATTCTTCATTATCCCCTCTAACAACTCCATACAGAGATTTCATTTAAGTCATCGTCTAGTGCACCAAAAGTATATGAGTTAAAAGAGGTACCAACTTCAGTGCAGCTGCAATAATTACATACCAGACAAAAGTACATAACAGGTAACTTCAATATTTCTATAAGCACCGTTGCCCGGATCATTCTGTACAAATGCTTTAAATACTGAGCTCCATTCATCTGGCATCTCCTTTCTCATGACAACATCTTGAGCAAAGACAGGCTGAAAACCTTTGAGAACACAGACAACTGAATGCTTAACACATATTCCTGTCTTACTGTTTAAATGCTCCCATACTTACAGTTCTGAATCTGAATTAGCTACCTCTAAAAATTAGATGGATGGTTATCTTGAACCGCACAAAGCCCTGAAATACAAATTATCTCAGAAGAGACGATACGAATCAAAGGAGAGACCAGCATTTCCTTCTCTTGCATACATATTCCTTCACACAGATTTGGTAAATGCAGTTGCAGGAAAAGGATGAGGCACACAAGTTCTCAGCTCTGTACTAAAAAGGTCCACAAGCCCCATCTCCACTACCACATCAGTAACACATGCAGCTCTGATTGCACCTAGAAAATAAAGCTCTAGACCAAAATTTTATAGACAAAAATTCTTAGAGCTCATGATAAGCTGAAAATCCTGAAATCGAATTTCAACATAACACTGAGCTCTTAAAATGCATGCTGCATCTGAAACTTTTAATGAGACTCAATATACTCTAAGACAGATTAAGGTTGGGGAACTTGGAAGCAGCAATATGTTTAAGAAATATTTAGATGATGTACTGAGGGACAAGTTTTAGTGAGACATACAGGAGACAGAGGAGTGGCTGGACTGAATGATCTTGAACAGCTATTCCAACTTCGGTAATTCTATGAGCATTTCAACAAAACATCCAGCAAAACAACCTGCTCCAATGCAAGGCTACACTCCAAAGACACCAGAAACCAGCAGTTCTTTCTTCTTATACAGGCATCCTGAATATTTCTCACTTCCTAGCCTTCCTAACCAGTCTAAACTGTCCCACAACCAAACTCATGCTGCTTGCAATTAATGCATTGGTACAGCAGGGTCATTCCCCAGGGGGTTCCTACCAATTGTTCAATTAGCTGAAAAAATGCAAAAACTGCAGCATCTTACAAAACAGGTTTTTAAGGTAACTATAACAGACCTTACTTGCAATTCTAATGGCATTAATTAAAAAAAACCTCAGCATTTACTTTATCACAATTCCCCAGAATAGCCTCTCATGTCAATTATCTTCATTCCTACAGTCGCATCGTAGGCTTGTACTCAAGGCTGAACACAGGCTACTCCAAAAGAAGTGAAAAAATTAAACACTGCATAAACAAAATCAGTACTTTCTAAATTAAAATGAATTCTGAAGTAGTGTTCATAGAACATTTTTCAACTGAATAAAAAGGCATGGCCACAGAGACAAAAAAAGCTTTCAATACAGCATTCAGCAGCATAGTAAGCAAAGTGACCAATATTTCTGTCAATGGAAAGAAAAAGCATGGGAGGGCAATAATAACCACAAAGCCAGGTGTCACATTTCATTTCTTGAAGAAGAAATAACAGGGAAGTTTTCTGAGCTATTTATGAAAGTGAAGCCTGCACTGACCTGTAAGAATAAAGGTTCACATCCACCAAATGCCAACTGCTCTCTAACTCATTCTGACTTTCAAGAACCGTGAACACAGGGACACGGGGCAAACAGAGGATTTTAGGGCAGAAAGTATGCTGTCTGTGTCATTTCTAAACACTTTGATGGCTGTGTATAATATACATACCCTAATGCATGAGTTTATACCTCATTCTGTTTGCTATACTGGATGATTTAAAGCTACTGTGTTAGGTGAAAAAGCACACCCTTCTGTTTCACAAGTACAATAGGAAACTGACAGTTCATTACAGGCCATAAGGAATAGAAATGGATTAACTGGTAAAGTTCTGACTAACAATAATTAATCTGTTCAAGTTACTAAACACACACTCCCAGTGAAGGCAACATAAGCTAATTGTAAAGAAATTCAGCAGAACTGAAAAACTCCTTGTACTTGAGGCAGATCAAATGTGAACATTAAATAGAACTTCTGAATTCAGCTAAAAAATGAACGTTTGAGGGGAGAAAAGCTCCAACGATGATGCTTTCCTAATTTTAACAAACAAGGGCAAGCATTTTCTATGTTAAAAACATACTGTAAGACTCCTGAACTGTACAAGTACAGCAGACTTGAGCAATTACCAACCCAATACAAAATTATATGGGCTGTACATCTGGGAATTTCTAGTGATGCATTACAACTCACCTACATAAAAATTCCTTATTAAGAAATCAGTCCATATTTGATATGTCTAACCCCAAAAAAACCAAAGCTTCAATACAAACTGCTCAACTTTCCCAAGTACCCACTAAGATCTTAATCCTGCTCTTTTTATTAGGACAACCCTTGGATGCTATATAATTTCTAAGTCAATGCAGAAATACATGTGCACAAACATGGATGCATACTTACACTGAAATACACACCTAAAACAAATGTGCAGCTGTCACAACTGCACAAAGTATTTCATTGGAGTTAAGTGATGTTTGGCTTCTGGGTTTTACTGCTATTAAAAACAAACACTCTGACCACACTTATTTAAGAAGTAATTTCCCAGATGTCATCATTTGAAGGGTGTGGTTTGCTCCTCTCAAAATGAGATGTAACTTCAAAATGAAAAGGTAGTCCAGATCAGCTGTCTTACACAACCACCCAACAACTGCAGTTACAGGAGTATTAAGGATACTTCTGTGCATCACTACCCAAGATGCTCCAGTGGTACGCTGTAGTTCCATTTCAGCCAGTTTGCTATAGGAAGCAACAGCAACTGGATTTTTGATCCACTTACATATACAACAGTAACTTCAACCAACTGATTAGACAAAGTTACAGGAACCACATGGAAATTACTGGGTACAGACAAGCTCTATGAAGTAACACTATTGATGGACCTTACATATTTGGTAAGAAAAGTTCACTGTCAGTAATATGCTTGTAATATGCTAGTAGGCAATTCACAAGAGTAGGAAAAGAAGACACAGCCAGGTACCACCAATAATTATGTCTTTAAAAGTGGAATACTTCAAAGAACAATCATCCACCTTGAATAATCTTTAATAACTTAGAAACTTTCCAAATACAGTTTACAAAAAGCATTACATGACCATGTCTAGTGATAAAGTACAAGAGACACAAACTCTCTCCTACAGGAGTTGCATTTACAACATAACAGAAGCACCTCTACTGTAAAAAACAGTTAAAACTAAGCTGCCAAATCAGTAATCCCTTCTCAGCACATCTACACTATACCACCAGCGCCTCTAATCTTAGATTCTGTGTAGAAAAGACAGGCCAAGAACATGTCTGCCACATGACCAGCAGCACCTTCTAGCATACACATGCTGCCTCCTCACTGTCCCCAGCCCCTCAGAGTTGGAGCTGGCAGCCACACTGTATTCCTAACAGCTCAAGGATCCTGCAGCAACTCACAACAGGACCAGGTTGCAAACAAGGCCGCAGGCACACACAACCTGCTCAAAAACACTTGTGCCACTGATGTTCTCTATGAGCAGACACACATCAAACTAAGAGCAAACCTCTTTACCATAGAAAACCCACACTCATTCCATACAGAACTTCACTAGCAGGCAATACTTGCATTGCACTATGCAGCAGGGAGCAGTGCAACTGTTGCTAGAAACTGCCTTGTTCACACAATTCCTGTGTATTGCCTCTATTCAACAGAAAGTACTATTATCAAGACTTGTCTGAACCTCTTCTTTAAATCAAAGCAAAGAGGAAACAGCGGAATAAGCACAGCTAAAAGAGCCAAAAGCTTTTACATACATTGGGCATGCAAGGACAGCAGAGACCAAATTACAAACATACTAACTGCACTTGCAGCAAGAACACCGCTGCTTTCACCTTACTAGTTTAAGACACCTTACCACCATAAAAATAAATCCAAGCTCCAAAATTAAGAGCCTTCCTATTCACCTATTAATTGTATAATTTTCAGATCCATTTCCATCCTCACACTAAGTATTTCATGCAACTGAAATTAGAGCACCCTGAACAAGCAAAGAAGGTGTTATGAAGAGAGAAGTGCCAACATTTCCAAAACAATCTGATGACATGAGACAATGCGACTCCATTTCTTGCTGGTGAGAAGAACATGCTCTCGGTGCAATTGATTTCACACATAAAAGGCAGTGGCTTCAAATAAGGACACTGCTATTTTTGGCCAGTCAGTGGAAAACCATTTCTGAAGCCGATAGCATCTACGGCCATTAATTACAAGCTAAAGATCAGGAGTGTCAAACCCTTCAGAAATCCCTAGACACAATTCTTAACGATTCCCCAGTGCCTCCAAACATTTAGGAAGACTGTTCCTCATTTCCCAGCTTATCTTTCAGTATCTGAGTAGCAAAGATGATCAGCATGAATACTTGGTGAATCAAGACCACGGTAAGCACTGACAAGATTCATCACTCAGACTCCACACAGCAGGTTTACACTAGTAAATAACCGTTCACTAAGGTGCTTGAACGCGCTACAGCCAGGTGAGAAGCATGGAGCAATATTCACAAAACACTCAGAAAACATCCATCCATGCATATAATCTGCAATTTCTACAAGCCTTTTAGGTACTTGTTAACAGTATATAGGCCTTCTATGAATTTGCACAGCAGAAATATGGGTAGGCAAATAAATTAAGGACAGACAAAACAAACTTGAAAAATATTATGCCATAAATGGGCTGAAACATGTTGCAGAAGAGCTGAAGCAGGCTTCGCTGTGTGTTAATAATCACATAGACTTAACCTGGGCATTGCTATGCCAAAGGAAGGTGACTAAAGAAAATAGTTGTTCAAACCAATGAAAGCATCTGACTATCAGGTGCAGAATTCACAGCAGAAAACTATAGTCAATGTACAGTGCAATGGATGTGTTTCACTGAAGTAACAGCTGTAATAAGTTAGCATAGTGCTAACTTGCCATTCTCCTCTATGCCATAAAGCTCCGATTATCCTGGAAACCTCAAGTGGAATCTGAAGCAGCATTAGTGCATCCTGGAAACTAACTGTGCAAGTAACACAAGGTAATTTAGCCCATTTGCTATCTCCATATTTATGACTGGAGGTGAGGCTTGCAGTTCACTTGGATGCTGATCAAATTCTGAAACCAAAACAGCATGAGCCAGTATAACACCTTTACAGTAGCCAAGCCATCATTCCTGTATACCTCTCGCTCCCACCTTGAGCTGGGCACTTGAAGAAGAAGAAACACAGACAAATACTTGAGGATGCTTCCATTTAGTTCTCCTTACAAAGGTATCATACTGGGTTTATGACACTAGGATACAATGAACAGGAAAAACTGAAGATTAATTTGAAAGCTACTTTCTTTCCAGAAAGACATGCTAGCCAACACAAGTTTTTCAGAAATAGTTGCTGGAAAATTGTTTCATTTCCCCCTCCCATACTGTTTGTAAAGGTGAAGGAGAAATCATTTCTATGTTTGCATTGTGTTTGTATTTCCCTCCCTGATTCTTAAAAAACAGCCCTTGTTTCTCAGTTGTTTCTAAGGCACCGGGACTTGGCTTCTGGACACATGAACAAACGAGCTCAGCATTCAACAACAAGAAATAACAAGCATTAGGTAGCAAGGTAAAGTCCCTTTCTCACAGTCCATGAAGCAGCATGCCTTCTGAAGAGATACGATTCTCACAGCTTAAAAGTAGGCCACAACTACTGCCTTCTAAGACTACCTGGTATCTCCTCTTTCCTCACTCAGAAGTAAATAAGCTTCTCTCCACTAGGTGGCAGAATTAAGTAGCGAGCTAGCAGAAGGCGAAACAAGGCACATTATAGAAGTACACGGGAGCAAGTCAGAGAAAAAGCTGGTGTTCCCATGTTTTTATGTTTTTACTTTTATGTTTTGTTCATTTTTTAAGGGAAGCGCATCAGCGCATCAAGGCCGAATTCAGCCTGTCAGCAGAAAGCTTCAAGCCACTGCACCACATGATGTTTATAGAGTAATAAAACAGATTACTCGTAGTTAGTTTGTATATAGGTTTCTTACAATCTCACACAACAGCATTTAGAACACACTTTTTCAGATCTCAGCTGGAGGACACCATCCTAAAAGATCAAGGCAATTAGGCACAACTGCTGAGCCACACAAACCTCAAAGCCATGGGCTACATCAGAGCACAGAAGACAATCAAAACACACCCAAAGAACCCCCACAAAAAAAACAGGAACTGAAGAAGCTGTAGCTTGTTCCCATTCTAAAAGACTGATCCAAATACAATACTGTTCATTTAAATGACTCTGTTACGTCCTCAGAATAGAACACTAGACTGACACAGAAGATGCATTTTCTAACACAAAGATAATTCATCATGCCTTGCTTATCCTGGACACTGCAGTCCCACATCGAGTCTGAAGTGGTCAGTTAACAATTCCCTCCCACCAGCCTAAATAAAAACCCTACTATTTCTTCAGAGCTCTGATATAAACATCTCTGCCAACAGTCGCTTCTGGACCAGTCTCTCTTTAACAGCTAAGCCTGAATCCAAAGACACTTTCAAGCCACAAAGCTATGTTAATTCCCCAGGCATGACCCCTGCAGCTAAACAAGCATTCCCAGCACAAAGTAGGAACAGGTAAATCAGCAAATTCTTGCATTTTCTCTCAGTGTTGTGTTGTATAACTACAGTCTATGGTAGAACATTCTAAATAGAGATTAAACTTGGAGAATAAATCACATACACATACCAGTGGTAGTTACAACACAAAACAGCATACATTCAGAATTCGGAACATTCCTATTACAGATTGAAGGGCATCTTTCCAAGCAATGAAAAAGAGTAACTACGAGGGAGACACACTCAAGTTAAATTGTCATCGTGCAATCAATACCTGGCAGTAAAAGCTAATTCTCAATCTGTTTAATTTAGAGGACAGCCACATAAAACTCTCCTCCAGCTAAGCCAAGAATGCAAGTACGTCAATCCTCACAAGCACTGTTCTTAAGGGATAGCAATAACAGATCAAATAAATGTTACCAGTTAAACAAGTCCAACCAGTGTAATGCAGTTTAGTTCAGCTTATCTAATATTCTGTTAGATGATTAAGTACTTTTCATTACCTTTTATAACTTTTGTAACACAAAACACATAGTCCATATGGAGGAAAGAAGACAAAAGCAACTCATCCCTTCGATGAATCAATTCTATACCTTCTCAGACAAGAACTTTTTGCCTCTCCTTCCACCAAGCCTGTTTAGCCCTAGAGGGATTTAACAAATCCTTTCAGTACTGGCTGTCAGCCCTAAAGAGACCATGGCTAGCAGAAAAATTGAAACATTACTACGTGAATACCACCTGAGATGAAGCACAAACAACACTAACAGCCATGCAGTAAGAATTAACTAGAGCTTAAGATAGCAATCCAGTCATCAAGTCCCGAAAAAATAGCAATTGTGGGAAAGTCTCCCCATTACCTTGCTCAAGGCCTCTGAGGTGTGAGACATGACAAGCTCTCTTATTACTGATCCTACGTAATACACACCATCTTCAGTGGAAGCCAAGGCACCTCAACCTGCATAAACTACGAGGAGCATGGTCTGCTGTAAACTTGAAAACACTGCAATATGGCCTTCAGCTGTTAACAGAAGTATGGGTTAAGCTTTAAGTCACTTAAAAAAAGCAGCCACCAAAACCACTGAAGAATCTAATCTGACTTCAAATGTAGTGTGAACAGGTAACTTAAAAGACACTCAAAACTATGGTAAAAGGTACAAAGCACAGAATAGGTTAAACAAAACCTGAAGACACGGAAAGCCACATCTCCTGCTTGTGCTAACCAAAGGAACACAGCCAGTACCCAGAGCAAGTCAAAGTTTATTTTACTGCTAGGCAACTGAAACGAAACCAACATCAAGAAAAACAAAAGCACCAATGCACTGCATTTCTGGTGGGCTTCCTTCTCATTCAAAGTCCTGTAACTAATGCCATTGCACTCCCTGATGCTGTACTCACATCTTCATAGCATCCTTTTAAATAGGTAAGTATTGCAAATGATTGCAACTAATCTAAATACTTAGTTCCGTTTTTGTTTTTTTTTCTTTTTTTAAAGTACAGTACCTTACCATAGAGTTGGCTAAAAAACAATAAAGCAAATCAGCTCTGCAAAGGCTAAAAGAGAATGCAAACTACTTTTCAACAAATGTTGGCAGAAAAACAGCAGAAACGAGTATGTTCTGTCTAGTTAATGCATCCTGTTTGTACCCAAAATAGTTATTGCTAGTATCTAAAGAGAGGACAGAATCTCCAAGCTTAATTTTTAACCCTTTAGAAACTGCAGACCAACATTTTAATGACAGAAAATAAAACCTAGAAGACTGAAGCAGCTTAAATAAATCATCTCTGCAGTTGCTCGCTGCTCTTCAAAAGGACTAATCATTCTGCTCTAAAAAGCCACAAGTGCTTGACACTCCAACAAGAAGCTCAACAAGTACCTATTGATCAGTGTAGGGGATCAAGGTTATTGTAATATGATTGCACTGCTCTACAGTAACTTATATTTTCTCATGTCAATTCTCATGGACAGTCCTTCTCCCAAAGATGCACAACCTCCTCCTCTTTCTGTTATCTGAATATGCTACAAAAGTGCAAGAAGCCTGCAAGAGTTCAAGGAGAGGTTGGCCTGATTCACAGAAATAAAATAGTCCACGGATATTTAGTCTACTTGCACTGTTAAGCTTGGCCTCAATAACTCCCTTGTTGATGGGCAGATTAACAATAACATAACTTAACAAAAATACAATCAATAGGCAAACAAACACAAAACAGAATGTTCATACAGAAGATTATTGGAAAGAAAAATAATTTAAGAGAAATGGAAAATGCTCACCCAAGTTGAAGGCAGGCAATGAACTCCACGCAGCAGCCATCTTCAGACAAAGAGGTCCTGCCTTAGTGGCACTCAGCTCTGAAATATGATCTGGGAGAGGTGGGAGCCGAGATCCATCCCTTCCAGTAGCACAGCTCAATTAACTTCACCTGTGCTACCGCAGATGACTCAGCACTTACCTCAGGTGGTCAGACATTCAGGCCATGATTAACAGTTAACTACACAGGAGAACTCTGTAAAAGCACCGGGACATAATCCTACATTTCCATACATGTAAGTGACTGACTTGAGCTGCAGCCTAAGACAGAAACATTGCTTTTTGCAGTCTGGATTTGCCCCAGTAGGTTGCTCTGGTTCATGTTAGCATCATGCTACCAAGTTTTTGTCAGCTTATGCATATGTAATTATCACTGAATTACACAGAAACCAGATTAAGGCATCTATCATTCAGATAGGAGTTTCTATCATTCCTGACAGCATTCTTCTATGTCCAGTGCAGTGACCATTTCCAGCTTCCCACATAGTAAAAGCCAACCTACTTAAACCACTCACTCAAAAAACAGTAAAGCACTAAGGATGGAGTACCAAACATCCTGAGCCAAGCATTAACAAAAGCTGCAGCTCTTCTCTCCTGCACAAGTAACCATTTAAAAAATACAAAGTAGAGAAGTAGCCAGAAAACACAAAAGAGTTGAGAGCTGCTCCCAGCCTCTCCCACCTGCATCTCATTAGGGAGCACACCTGAGCTCCTCCTACAACAGAACACAACTTACCACAAAGAAACCTCTGTAATTAACCATTCAAAAAAAAAAAATTCTTATAAAACTACTTTATTTAACAGTATTAATTAGTAGATAATATCTTTTCTTTTTTTTTCCATCTGCTAAATTCTCTAACACAAATTTAAGCCACAAGTCTTCCATACCAATATAGCTTAAATGACTAATTGCAAACTATTTATGCTGGACAAACTTGCAATTCAGGGCACTCGTAATATCTGTTTCAAGTCCTTTAACACCCCAAATACATTTTTTCCAAAACAAAAACCAGTCCACAACAGATCAAGTACTTTGTTCTATGCTAATTGAAAGCATAAGCCACATTTGAAAATGGACTTAAGAAAAGAAAAAGTTCAGGTTAAATAAAAAAGGATTTTAAGCACTCAAACTACAACAGTAAATTAGGTGAAGAAAGATAGAAAAGTTATTGTGATTTGCATCAGTAAAAGATGAAAACAAGAGCTTTTCCTTCCCTGACTGATCATTTAACTCTCCCAATTGAACAAAAGACACAAAGCATTATCCAGTCAATTACTTCACTAACACCAACATAGAAAAAAAGAACCCTCCAAGATGCACATAATCAACTGCCTCACACATCTGTGTTTTAGCACAACTAATAAAAGCAGTATCAATGACTTGCACCAACAAAACTCTAATACACATGTTATTGCTATTAGTTTTAAACTCCAGCAGAAAAGCAGGAAACTTAACTATAGGAATTAATACTAAAACCTGACTGATATTACACTGGCTGAGTAGGCAAGGCAATAAGTTCTACACCTTAACATGATAGAGCAGCATAAATTTCATGCGTGTGTAATAGCAAAAACTCAAAATCACTAGAAGCATTCCACAGAAATAGTACCTGAGTTATGAGTCTTCAATGATCAGCTTACATCTTCTTCTTATTCTTCCAAGGCGCTGTTTCTTCCTTTCAAAAAGACACACGTGCCCTTGTAAGCTTCTCAATTCCCTGTTCTCAAGGAACTGCCTATGGTACAAAAGTTAAAAAAAAAAAAACAAACTATTAAAAACAGTAATAAAAGTAAAACTTAAAAATAATTTAACAAATTTCTCACATACATAGATAAGAAAAAACCTTCCAACATGTTAATAGGTAGTATGAACTTTAAGCAGAGTTTACTTACTGTGGAGCACACAAAGGTGATACTTGGAGACAGCACACTCCACAGCTCTTGCTGCTGCAAACTCCCTTTGGCCACATGCAGGTGTTTCCCCTTTAGAACAGCTAACAGTGCCTCCTGATTGGCTGTGCCTTGATTGCAACAACCTGATCCAGGCTTGCCTTATTTTAAATAGCTAATTAATATTTTTCCAAATTTCAGTCCTGTGTTGACTCAAATAGAACAAATAATCAGAAAAAAGGCAAAGCAAACTTGGTCTGAACAAGAACTCTAAAGAGCCTACTGCAAATCTGAAAAAGCATCTCCATTGCAACAGTGAACAGCACACAATTAAAGAAAGCTTCTAGAAAATTCCTGCTGTGTGTAGAAAAGACACTTGGCGCCTCCGGTGGCGCAGTGGTATGAGGTGCTGCTTGCAGCACCTGAGGCCAGGGGTTCGAATCCCCCCTGTGGCTCAAGTGGCAGAAATGCTGCTCTGCTACACAGAAAAGCTCGAATCCTGGGAGTTGGACTCCATGATCTCTAAGGTCCCTTCCAACTCACACGATACTGTGATACTGTGAAATACAAAATACTCATATAATTTTGACAGGCCGTCTGAACAGATTAAGTCACAAACAGCGATATCACAAGCATCCTTCTCATGATTTCAACTAGTCATAATCATAAAATGCAAAGATTTTAAAACTCCAATTAAATTTGTCTTCCAACACACAGGTGTGGGGTAAGCAGAGACCTTTCTGTGCCCCCACTGGTATGAGCCAATTAACAAAAACACCTCCTGCTGGGCGACCAGACACCTGGGGGAGGCAATCAACCACAGCTGGTACCATGCAGGCCAGGACCCAGAAGGGGTGTGGCAAGCAGGTTGGGGCAGCTGTTGCATGTGAAGAAAAGAGTCTGATCAGGAAAGCATATGAAAAATCACCTCTGTTTCTAGACACACAAACACAAAAAAACAAAAAACAAAAACAAACAAACAAAAAAAAAACTAAAAAAAAAAACATCACATTTAACTGGGATATTTCAAGTAATCTGTACCTAAGTAAGCAGCCTCTCAAAAACTCATTTTGTAAAGGCTTGTCATGCAGTAGAACTGCTCACTGTCCAGCACCATCAACCTTCTCTTCCAAATGTGGACTGTTACCTGCTGTCTGGGGGAAAACTATCTCCTCTGCAAACCCCAGTAGCAGCCCTCAGCTTTTCTCACACCTAAAGATTAATTGGACATGCTAAAAACTGTTCTAAAACAAGATAAGATTTAAATAGCAGTGCATTAAATGCAATAATGTTTTGCACATCCATACCAAGACTACAACATCCAGCCTATCTCAGGAACCAACAGTGCACAACAATACAACACTCAAGTAGCTATATGACTCACTTGGTTTATGTGTACACCAAACAATCTTTGTGGATCAGTGTTCAGTGAGTTCTTGCAGCTATTTTCGCTACTAGCTCATTATTCCTTCAGAGAATTAATACATAACAAAACGCATACAGTATGTTGCTGTCCTTCAATAAGGGCTGAGTTGTCATTTGCCCCTCCCCCTCAGCAAATGGATGGTGATATTCCAGCAAAGTAGTGATTTGCAGACTGCTGCTACTTGCAACAGCTCCTACTCTTTTACTAAGTAACGGAGTCCCAAGGAGCTGGTTAGACACTGCAGCTGCCAGTAATGGCCTCTGAAGCTCCAATTCCAAACACATTGAGGAAAGAGGCTGTGCAGCCACCAGGTACCACAACTGTTCTGTGCCTTTGACACAAGGCCTTCAGCTGGAACACTGGACACTCTTCAGTCTGTTCCCATACAAATTCCCCTCATGTACAAGAGCAGACATGACCAAAGGGCTGAGTCTCTACTGCATTTACATTAAATGAGTGTAACTCGACAGCATTATGGCTGCCCTCCTCCCTTAGCTCAAAACAGCTACCACAGGCAGACAAAGATTTGGCCTGCCTTCTTATTTCATGTGTTCCACCTCATAGTATCTTCAGAACCAGCTGCCCATAAGGACAATAATACATCTCAATTAAAAGGAACACAAATGCAACTGAATGATTTCCCCCAAACAGTGCATAAATAATCCGATACACTCTGAAATTTACAATTGAGCCAGTGCTCCAATATGAAGCTAAGTGAATTTCACTGAGTGAAATATGTGCAGGTAGATTTATTTTCATCTTATAATCACGCAAAGTGTTACAGTTATTCTTCCCTCTTAATGTTTGAAAACAGTTCCACTGAAAAGAGCACTTCCAGAGACCCATATGTCAGCACAGTAGTTTACGTGACTCACATTGTAGGGTTTTATCATCTCACACTGCAAATCTCTATTTGCCACTCACTTAAACATGCTGGCTCCCAATTGCACTCTGATGATGTGCCCTCAATCCAGCTCACGACACCGCTAAGATAAATGCGTGCAATGAGAATAAGAGCAAAACACAAATATACACTGCTTTGCTCAAAGAAATGCAATGAGACCTTTACAGTATTAGCTGATCTATTCTACAAGGCAATTAAAGTCTGTACGTATCAGCTGATGGAGGTGAATTATGCTACGTGCCTAATGGCAATCGTCTTAACCTGGAGACGCTGATTCAT